>NC_141037.1:52957500-52997500 GCF_052040795.2 Danio rerio | reverse complement strand
TTATTAAACATAACTTGTTAGAAAGTGACTGACATCGATGTGTACGTATAATTTGCTGTGTGTGTAAGATGTGTCTCCATTGTTGGTTTTAATTTGAAGTAAATAACCACTTTGCTGATTAAGTGTTGGCAAACCCATTATCAACTCCATCATTGTTATGTTTTGGGGTGGTGGGTTGGGGAGTAGGGCTTAGCTGTTGTATGTTCAATCCACTTAAAACTAATAAGTTACCTTAATTCCTTCATGTTGTCCCGACACAAACTGAAACTTTTTTTTAGTCTGTTTTTTTTTTTCTCTGTGTGTGTGTGTGTCTGTGTGTGTGGGGTGGGGGGTACGTAGAAAGAGCAATGGCGGCATCGTCAAAAGCACTGTCACCCATTTTCATATGTATGTTTTCAGTCACAAAAATGCTATTGTCATGTAAACAAACAGGCAAAACACATAGGGCCCTATCATACACCTGGGGCCTATTTCAGTAAGGAGGTTCAACCAACTCGGACTTTAAACTTGAACTCTGAGTTTATTTACTGATAGATTAAAAACTCTGAGTTTCAGAAGAGCTGATCTGAGTTGGGTCAATCAACTTTGAGTACACCAACTCAGAGTTAAGCGCACACACACTGTGACTATAAAAAAGGATTATCAATGGAGCGCAGATATTAAGAGTGACTATGGCAATATTGAGAAAAAAAAAAAAGAGAGATCACCGTTTCTTTCCTGAGCTGAACTTGATCTGCTCATGCAGAGTTATGGCAAATATCAGCATATATTTAAAAAAGCAACACGACTGCATCAATAAAACAGAGACAGTTAGCGTGGGTAAACATAGATGCCTAATGCATAATTTTACAATCAAAGTATTTAAATATTTAAGTACAATAAAATAAGTAATGTTATGTGTGACGTTTATAAAATCTAAACACACGTTCCCACATGTATACACGTTGATCAGTTTTAACTGATTTAAAAGTGCACTTGTGTGTTGGCCTTTTTATTGATCACTTAAATGATAGAGGTTGATATGACATTTAGAATGTCATATCAACCTCTAAACAATAGTTTTTAGAAAGAATAATAATCCTAATTAATCTACTTGTCCCTGTTGAAGGTTAGTGAATTTAAGCTTTATTTATTAAAAAAAGACAACCCATTCTCGTACGTGACTTTGTTCTTTGTGTGTTTATGTGTATTTTCCAAAGTTATGTGCATCATGACGTTTCCATCAATCGTTTTTATGCGCATCTCCAAAATGAGCATTAAAATAGGTGGGTGGAAACGTACAGCTAAGTCAAGAAATACCGTTTTGTCTTTGAAAAAGGAGAGGAGACCGACAGAAACTCAGAGTTTTGAGACTAAAACCTGCTGCTGACCAGGTTAGGTTCACAGAGTAAGTTACCACAGTAACTGACTTGGAGTTAAAGTTACCTCTCTTTCAGAAACAGTGTTGACCCTGCTTTCTCGAGTTTAACAAACCTGCCTTTTTGAAATGGAAAACCCAGAGTCATTTCAGGGTTAAAATACTCTGAGTTTTCACTTAACCTCCTTTATGAAACAGGCCCCTGGCGCAATAAAATGCAAGACATGTTTGATGAGATTTGTTGCTATTTTCACAACAAAGCAAGTCATTTTTACATTTTGCGCCACAGTTTAAATAGGGAATACATTTACACCTCTTTGTGGACTCATAGGTGTTCTGGACTATAAAGAAGTTGTGTTAAGGTGCATTGTTGGCGAGTTGCTATTTTGAGAAACTAAAACAGACCTCGCCGTTGACCAATTGACAGCTGTTCTAAAGTTGGAGGGGCAGGGGTGGGTATTAATATTTGTTTATAAAAACAAGTTTTTATTTGTCCACCTGTCAGGTTTTGGAGATTTATGTGTCACTATATGACATAAGAATAGGCGTGTGTTTTAATATAACACACTTTGTTATTTTGCTGGAAATTAGAACTGAATTTAGAAATAGTTTTAAAACTAATCTTTGAGCTTAAAGTTAAATATGTAGGCTAATGTATGACTTCAGTGGAGTGCGTACAACACGGTTTCCTTATCCAGAAAAAAAAGGAGTAAAGGGTAAAACTAAATTAAAGAGAAAGTAAAGAGGACAAATGGGGGAGGTTCATTCTTTATCCTCTCACAGCCAATCTGTTTGATTGTTTTCTCGCTAGAAGCGTTCAGTTTTTCCATTTGTACGGCATGTAAATAGCAAATGTGCCATGGTGTGACAACTGATTCTCAAAGGGAATAAGTAATGCATTAAACCAATCGGTGTCTCATGTTATGCTCAAAACACACCCTTAACTCATTAGAAGATTAAGCACAACCCTGTGAGACCATGCACCAACTTGCATCCATCCTTAAAATAGAAAAGTGGATTTAGACATGCTTTTAAGGATTTTGTGCCATGTGCTTTAGACTTTGCGCCTAGATCATTAAAATAGAGCCCATGGTGTGAACAAAAGTTTTTTTTTTTTTTTTGGCTGAAAATAAAAAACAAAAACATGTAAATAGCCCCTTAGTATGCAAAGTAACTATGGCATAAACAATGTCAGGAATGATTCTGATTAAGAACTATAAGAAAATGATTTTTTTGAATGCGTTTGCAATAAGTTCTCAGTTCAAACTGTGGTCATTTACATGGTTTTACAGAATACCTCACATTTACTAGGAAATCCTAATGAATCCTAGTGGTGACTAGTCCCTGTCCAATACAACAACGCAGATACCATACATACCGTATCACCCTCCTTAGATGAAGAAGAATGGACATATAGAAAAAAGAAAAAAAAATCGATCAAGAGGCTTACCATTCATTCACACTTTCACTCCAATTAGCAACCGCTTTAGACTTGTAAGAGTGAGGAGGGCAGGGGAAATAGAACGGCTCTTACATCTCTACAGTACACGTTTGATTGGAATCTCATCTGACCTTCCCAAAGCTCCCACAATTCCCTACGCCCCAACCTCCGCTCTTGTTATCCAGAGCTTTGCTAATTCCAGTCCACAGAGGGGTGATTAAAAATTCATTCTTGGCCTCTTTCCCCTTTTTTTGTTGTAGTTCCTTTTTTTTTTTAAGATTTATTCAACACTTCACAGTAGCATAGCTTTTTTCATTATGACCCAAAGAGTAGTTCTGACCTATTTATTATCATGGGATGTGGTAGTTCATATAGGGCAGAGGGTGGTGATATTTAATCAAAATAATGTGGCATGAGGAATATAATTGGGTCAACTATAGTCATAAATCCACATTTGAGTTTTTTTTTTTTTTTTTTTTTTTTTTTTTTTGGAGATACAAGTTAGTTTCAAACTTGCTTCACTTCATCTTTTATTTTGTGTTTTCACACTTTTTTAATGCAAATGATGCAATAGTGGTTGGTTGTTCTACTTTGGGACACACATGTGCACAGATATTTAAAAAAACTAAATAGTCATGCTGCTCATTTCCATGCATATGAGAGAATGCCGTTGATGTAATACTTGTAGTGACACATCCTGACTGAGGCAATACATTTAGACAAATAAATGTTTCGTCACACTTTATTATAAGGTACAATTCTCATGAATAATAAACAATTAAGACTTTTAGGTCAATAAACTTTCTGCTTATTAATAGTCAGTAAGTTTTAAATAACAATTCCTTACATTTATATAGTGCTTTCTGGACACTCAAAGCACAATTTTGGGGAGAAACTCTCCATCAACCTGGATGCAGTGTTGCCATCTTAGTGACTGTCGCAATATTTAGTGACTTTTCAGACCCCTTAGTGACAAATTTTCAAAGAAAGCAACTAGTGGCAGATCTAGCAACTTTTTTAATGTTACTGGAGATTTTTACAGAGATTCATGTGTCCATAGTGTACCGTTCCTTTATTTAATGCGCATATTGGAATTTGTATGGTAAAAGTGTACTTGATTGCAGATTATGTGCATCTTTTCCTATTAGATAAAAAGTTTATCCTTCTTAGTTATACGCATTTTCAAAATGTATGCGCATCTTGCCTTTCCATCAACCATTTTTTAAGCGCATATCCAAAATGTGCATAAAAATTGGTGGATGGAAACAGCTATTGTCTTATAAACAGGTTGGTGATAAGCCAGTAGATTAACTAAAGGTTTACCAGTCGTTTTTCCTTGTGTAAGGCTATTGTATGACTATTTTTTGAAGTATGAAAATTATTTATTTATGTATGTATGTATGTATGTATGTATGTATGTATGTATGTATGTATGTATGTATGTATGTATGTATGTATGTATTTATTTATTTATTTATTTATTTATTTATTTATTATTATTATTATTTTTTTTTATTATTATTATTATTTTTTTGAGACCGCCATAATGTGGTTCGGAATAAAATCACGAGTTTATTGTTACAAAATAAATAGTTCTACTTTCCTTTTGGCCGACCATTTGCTTTTCTGTTCATCAAAAGATGGTTCAGATGTTCTCTTTAATCCATGTCTTTGTTTTTCTTTGTCCCACTTTAGATTCTACCTGCAGTTCAGTGCGGATATATCCTCTAGTTCAGGAATTGCTTTTGCCGTGGACAACTTCACTCTGAGCATGGAATGCTTCCTTGAAAGTGAGTAGTTTTTATTGTCTGCAATTTTCTGGTCTGAAACGAGAGAGTGGCCATTTAAAAAAGAAATAATTACTGTTACAGTTAATCACCCCCTAATTGTTTTAAAGGCTGGTACCACCCCCGCCATTCAACCTCAAATGGATTTTTCAGAGAACTTCATTTGACTACCGAGAACGCTTTGAAACTACACTTCATTAGCATTAGTATTAAGTGTTTTTTTTATGAGAACTGTCTTTATGATAACTGTCTTTTTGCTACCTGAAATTGCTACCTCTTTGGCCACATCAAGAGAATTTATTGGCTAATCGACCTTTCTGAGATCAAGTTTTAGTTCAGAATAGGTGTGGTAGAGCTGGCAAATTGATTTAGCTGATTTAGCATGAATGGTTAGCATTTTAAAGCCCTTGTGAATGTTTTTTAGCTGTTAGTATCGGTTTGTTAGTCTTAATGATAGCTATAAGCTAGTGTTCTCCACAACAGTCACATAATTAGTATTTAGAAGATAAAAACATTCCAAGCATGCAGTTTTTCACTTCCGCCTAAATTAACTATTTTTGATGCTACCTTATACTTCAGTTTCTTATCAAATTTTCTGACCAGTCAAATGTTCTCTGGTATTTGACATGTACCGCCCCATTCAATGTGCTTCTTGTTTTCTTTTCAATTGATTCTCATGATCTCAACAACTCTCACTGGCAGAGCTGTGATAAAAACAAAATGCTTTTGGCTGTATTTTTATTTATTTATTTTTTTTTTCTTTCAAGAGGAGAAGCTACTCTATGTCCCAACCTGACTTAATGTTTCACTTGAAATAATGTCACACATCAAATGTAAATACACATTGACACTTTACAGGCTGATTTATACTCCGTTAATTTGCTAGTTTGCGAGTGTTTTCGGAAACTGATGTAATCGCTGTGTAGCTGGCAGAGCACACAAAATTTTCTAAGACTCAAGTAAATATTTCGTGCATTGCAGCATTTTAAGTTAAATATGAATCACTTAAGAGATTTTGTCTGAGTAGGTATACCTGTACAAAGATCTTTATGATCCATCCATGCGTGATCATATAGCAAAAACAAGATGGACAATAAGTATTGGGTAGAAATTGCAACAGCCATGGGAAAAGTTTTTAACTTGAAGTATTCGTTTGTTAAAAGTGGAGACCCAGATGGTTTTAATATACAATTACAGAATATATATATATTTTTTTTTCACCATTCATAGGTTTTACACTGATGTATATATTCCAATATTAAAACAATTTAATAGTTAAAAAATATAATTAGGGTACAAATTATTTATTTGATAACTGGAAAATAATATTTGAAACTATCGATTTACAATATACTGATGCCATGTTTTTCTGGGCTTTACTGGTGATAATTGTCAAGAATGTTGGACTATTATTGCCTTTTTACCATATACGCATAGGACACAAAATAGCCAGACAGTAGTGTGTCAGTTGTGGAGTGGGCTAAATCTAAAATACCATCAGCATTTTTGTACTTTTTAATTTATAAATTTTTACTTTTATACTTTTATACTTATATATATATATATATATATATATATATATATATATATATATATATATATATATATATTTGTAGACCAACCAGTGTTCTGTTGTAGAACTGTCCAAGGTCTGAACAAAAGCAAGTGATGCAACAAAGTTTGATTTAAAATAAATCATGAATGTTTAAACAAATAATTTGAACAATATTATTTGTATGACATAGTTCCGAAAACTTTCCTACATCTATGTTTACCAGTCTGATTTTACAGAGAGTTTCTTTTGACCACCCCCTGTCATTTTAAAGAATACCTCAAAGGCGAACGCATCTATAAAAACCATGACTATTTTGTGAGGTGCGCGCACAGTCAGCGGAGGTCCGTGATCTGTGAGTTTAAATCAGCCTTTACAACTACAGGATTACTAGCCTTTTACATTGGTTCACTCTTACTCACAACATCATGAAATAGATTTTTTTTTTTTTTTTTTTATGTAAAGCCTTGTTTGAGCATTTTTCATTACTGTGCAGTATTAATATGGCCTCAAGTTTTGCCTGTGTATTAAGAAAATGCCACTTCCTGTATTTTTTTTATTTTATTTTTTTCTGTATTCTTGTTTGCACATGCAAGTGACAATCTCTGTAGATCAATATCATTCAACAGTAAGTCTAGCTTCACTTACTGGGCTGTACTGTATGTTTTCAAAAGATATTGTACCATGCAGGTGGACGATAGTAACTTATGTAGCTTTAAGGTATTAATGAGCTACACATTTGTACTTTATGTAATATGTACCTTTAAAAACCCATTAGGAACAAAAATGTACATTTTGAAAATTTACCATCCCAGTGACAGATTTTTACCTTTATTTCTGAGACTATACCATACTGCTTGCTATGTATCCTTATGAAAGAGTTCCAAAAAAAGGTATAATTTGCCATTTTGGTAGTTCAGACAGTGGAAACAGATACGATACTGTAATGTACCAAACGGAAAAGAGTCATATGTCAACTACTGCACTCTAGGGTATTATCATACTGTTTGCTTAAAGGGCCATGATACCCCCTCGCTTCAGCAGGATGTTTTCACACCTCTACTTTGGAAAAAGTCAGAAAAGTGGGCGTGTCTAGCTCTGTTTAGGGGGGAGTGTCGGAGGAACTAAAGTGGGAGGGTGTGGGAGTGTCTATTTGGGCACGCACGAGCTTCAGAGTCAAAACATTCATGCCCCTCGCGACAAACGAGATATTTGATTCGAGGATCTGCTCTAAGCGTGTATTTTTCATGCAATGTTTGATACCGCACGGCGAATGAGAGAAAAAAACCTCTGCATTTCCCAGAAACTTATATGCACACGGCAGGTAGTGTCAGAAAGCCACGTGTGTTATTCCGGTCACAAAATGCGGTAAAAACCCTACATGAGGTTAAAGTTTGGTTGTGGTGCTAACATGTTTACACTCGGTGCAATAGTTAACTTAGTTCGATACGAACAAACTGAATAAACAAAGAGCACTGGTCGCTCACTTACCAAATCTGTAGAGACAGGACAATCACTAGCAACTAGAGCCGCATCTTTATTAAGAGAAGACAAGCGAATCCGGATCTCAGCGTTTGCAAATGAGAACCACTCTCAGGTAAACAATAATCCTCCTTAGACACGCAAGTTATTGTTGTCGAGCGTCGCGTACACTGTAATCCATGCGTGACTCCAGCTGAGCTCTCACAGAGAGAAAATGAAAACAAAACTTAACAACAGCAAACTATAAAAGCAACACTTCACGCTTGTTTTGCCAACACAACGTGGCGTTTCTGTCATCTAAACACTGTGACAGTAATGAATATTAATGAAGTTGCACAATAGAGCGCGCTGATTGGTTTGAACCAAGCCTTACTCATGCATTAATGCATCACACGGTAAGATGTAATAAGACACACTCTGGCACAGACGTCCAGTCTGCACGCTGGAATACACGCTATTATGTCATGACCGTGATGCAGCTTCAAAAATTAGTTTCAAACCGGAAGTACGAATTTGCTTGAAATAACGCAAAAACAACCAATTGACACTTTTTAGTCAATTGGTGTCCTAATAGTGTTTTTAGCAGTGTGGGACACATATACCACTGTCAACAGCTCAAAAAATGTGTTTTGGTGTTTCGTGACCCTTTAATATCTGACAACACTTTATTTTGATTACTTCCCAACATACATTTTACTGACTATAAGCACTTCACAAGCATGTAAACGTATTCTGCTATAAGTAATCTAACTGTCCTCCAATACTCTACTGTAGTAAATGGGGCTATGCCAAGAGCAGTGAGAGCTGTATGAGGTCTGTGGCATGAGTGTTAACTACTGTCACCTGTGTGCACCACCTGTCTCGAGTCTCACGGAGGAGCTCTGGAAACTTAAGTAAGAGAGACAGCAGTGGAAGATGAGAGAGGAGCAGGACTGGAGCTTATGCTTGTTTTGCTTTCAGTTCAGCAACTGTTATGTTTCCAGTGTTCCCCAAAAGCTATGTTTTCATTTAACCATTTTTATAAGCAGTTTGCATATGCGCATAAAAAGCTGGTTGATGGAAAATGTGCAAAAAAAAAAAAACTTATGCGCATAACTGAGTATGATAAACTTTTTATTCAATAACAAAAGATGTGCATCAACTATGATGGCAACACTTTTACTGCACAAATTTCAATATGAAAAAAAAAAAACTGTACGAAAGCATGCACATCCCTCTTAACTGGGTGCTCAGCCAAAAAAATGCAAAAAGTGTGAATTAAATGTTAAATCAAAGGCGGCAACACCAAGGCTCCAAAAATACAAATTTATCAAATTAAAAAGGCTGACACACAGCGTGTAACGTTTGTGGTGGGGTAGAGTGAGGTACTAGACTGGTGGCATTAGTTAACTACTGTCTTCTGTCTGCGCCACCTGTACTAAGTCTCAATAGGTATGTTTCAATCCAAAAATGCGAATGAACTTTAGGCACAAAACTAGATTATTGCATAAAAGACATGATGTCTGATGAAGAGCCAGGTGGCTCGAAACGTTACACGATGTGTGTCAGCCTTTTTAATTTAATCAATTTGTATTTTTGGAGCCTTGGTGTTGCCGCCTTTGATTAACACAAATTTCAGTATGCACATTAAAAAGGTTATGTGATTTTGTTATAAGAGATCATGTGATGGTCAAAATGTGTGTAAATGGACAAACCCGCAGGCTGAGCACACTGTAAAACATCTGAAATATTGTTTTGGTCTTTATAAAATGTCTTACCGTTTAAGTTTTAGTGTTGTTATTTTATTAATGACCTCCAGAATCAAGAGCGTCTGATACCTTCAAACACCACTGTGTGTTCACTGCGTGTCAGGATTTGCCTTCTGAGGCACAAGTCATTTATTAGATGAAGAAACGATAGACACAGCTTCTACCGCAATAAATTCAGTTTTTACTGTTGGTATTTGGCGCCAGTTAATAAGGAAGTGACAATTTTGTTCGCTTTGACTTGTTGGATGGAAATGCTGCTTTATTTGCATGTCTTTTACGCAATAATCTAGTTGTGCCTAAGTTTATTCGCATTTTTGGATGGAAACATAGCTATTGAGACTTAACACAGGTGGCGCAGACAGAAGACAGTAGTCAACACTACTGCCACCAGTCTCGTTCCTCACTCTGCCCCACCACACTTGTTATAACTTCTAATAAAAACTGACTACAGCACTTCAAGGTAGAGATGGATCAGGCAAGGGAAATGAGAGTGAATGATGATGGGAGACGAGAGGTTCGAGTGCATGAAACAAAAAAACACGGAAGTTTGGTTCTCAACGAGCTTAGAGTGGTGCAGTGCAATGGTAGCGGATGTTTTTTTGGTTGGAAAACATACTCATTGTGAAGTCTTCATATAAGTACCTCTTTTTTTACTGGATGTTGGCACCAAGGTACGATATTGGTACTTTTGCTGTACATATAATTACCTTAAAAAGTGTTCATTTGAGAGTCAAGACAGGTGCATCTCTCAAAAAGAAGAGGGGCATCAAAGTAAAGTCACTGATTTTGGTGTTCCCCTAGGTTTACATTTTCATGGTTCGTTGTTTAGTTCAGAGAAGACAAAGCAATTTGAGGATTCAAACTATTGATGGAATCATTATTTTTAACCGTATCTTCTAAGTGAACTGGTTGAACCATTTTACCAAATGCAGCTGTATCGTTTGAAGAGCTTCGCTTCTTCAGAAAGCACTTGTGTAAGCACAAACTACTTACTTTTTAACATGCCTGATACCCCCTTTTTACTTGAAATATCCAATTTCCTAAGATATTCAGTTGCTAGAATAGTAGACTAAGATCAAATTTGAGATCAGTGGAACTTATATTACTGCACATGCGTGATTCAGCAGGTAGTTAACCGAATACAAACAGTACATGACAGCACAGTACCATCTCAACCAAACTTGGACAACTGATCAATGCTGCAGCCTAGGTAAACCAAGGGCTTAAAGGGTTGGTCCACATGGTATTTTAAAGATGTGGTTTTGTTTATAAAATGCAAAGCAATGGGAGCTCATGCTTCATTTGTAGAAAATGACGTTATTTTGTTTATTTATCTTACTTTGATTATTTAACCATTTAGCAGACGCTTTTATCCAAAGTGACTTACAAATGAGGACAAGGAAGCAATTTACACAACTATAAGAGCAACAATGAATAAGTGCTATAGGCAAGTTTCAGTTCTAAGAAGGAAAGCATTAGTAATTTTTATTTTATTTATTTATTTTTTATTTTTTTTCTTTTGAGTACAGTTAGTGGTATATCCAGAGAGGCAGATTAGGAAGTGTAGTGGAGACTAAATAGTTGAGTTTTTAGTCGTTTCTTGAAAACAGCGAGTGACTCTGATGTTCTGATGCAGTTAGGGAGTTCATTCCACCAACTGGGCAGATTGAGCGTGAGCGTTCGCGAAAGTGATTTCTTCCCTCTTTGGGATGGAACCACGAGGCGACGTTCATTCACAGAACGCAAATTTCTGGAGGGCACATAAATCTGCAGAAGTGAGAGCAGAAAAGAAGGAGCAAAGCCAGAAGTCGCTTTATAGGTAAACGTCAGAGCTTTGAATTTGATGCGAGCAGCAACTGGCAGCCAGTGCAAACGGATGAGCAGCGGAGTGACATGTGCTCTTTTAAGTTCATTAAAGACCACTCGTAGAATACTCAGCTAACATGAAAACGGCTGCCATATTTCCTAGTTCCTCTGAAAGGCCCACCCTCAAGAGGCTCTAATTGGTCAGCTAAGATAATTTGTTGTGACACGGATTGGCTTCACATCACCACGTTATGCCCTACAAGCATGTCCTTTTGCGCTGTGTAAACAGTGAGTCAGAGCAGCTATTAGCAGTGTTAGTTGCCTGAATCAGACAGAAATGAAGAGCCTGCTATCTAAAATAAAATCTGAAAAGTGTCTATCACATGTATTTGGAACAAGCATGTGTAAGTAATATAAAATATTCTCTTTTTTTTTTTTTCCCCGAGTTTAGAATGAGTTGTAGAATGCAGGGAAAGCAGCCGCACAGAGAGACACTGAAAGTGTCCTTTGAAAGTCCAAATTCAAAAACAGTAGAAGCTCTGTGGAAATAACAGCTTTCGGACAGCATTTAGATTTCTCTGCTATAACATTACAGTGCCTCTGGCCATGTCACCTCCCTGGGCAAGGTTTTTGCGCATGTTGAATGCATGTAACCAAAAGCGAAATGCATGTAGCCATAACAATTTTTTCGGCACCCCCGCTGCCGGAAATAAACCAAAAAATTTTATTTATTTTTTTTAAAGTGCACACCACTTTTTTGGTACCCTATCCGAAAGGTATTAGGCACAACAAAAGTGTACCAAAAAGGTAGAGCTATACGCACAGCTGAACGCTATTGTTTTACAGAAAAATGCCACTAGCAAAGGTACAAGCCAGGAAAATGAAAATCAAGGAGGTACCATTTTTAAATACACAGCTTGTGCAAATATGTTTCTTTTATATGGAGTTCTATAGAGCAAATTATAGTGTCCGTGCGTAAATACTTACTATGTGTACCATGTTCTGAAAGCTGAGCTACTCATTCTTTATTTTCTAAAGCAATAAGGTAAATGCGTAAAAGTCACACACACATACACATACACATACACAAACACACACACACACACACACACACACACACACACACACACACACACACACACACACACACACACACACACACACACACACACACACACACACACACACACACACACACACACACACACACACACACTATATCCCATATAACCATGTTTTTAATGCAGAAACTACACATTTTTTTCAGCACTGCAACTAATGATCAACAGTAAAAGTGAGTAAATTTACCTCTAACAACAAAAACCGGCAACTGTAAAGCATGCATGATTATATAGTGTCATGGGTTTAATTAAACAAATGTGATCATAATGGAAGTCAATGGTGCAAAATTGCCCCCAACATAATGAAAGGGTGGTCAGATTTGTCACCAAAAGTCATTCCATTTGCTGAAACAGAGAAATTTGTGGCCGTATTAAGACTCAATCCCCCAGAGTGGATGAAAACATCCCCAACAGCACACATGGGTTAATTTGCATGCATAGAGAGACAGCAGGGATCTACAGCTGAAGTTTAATTCATTGTGAGATGCACCACAGATTAATACCATGAATCCATGGACTTTAGCACAGGCTTAATGCTTCATACAATTTATTATTTGCTGAAGCTGGAATTGAATCTTCATACAGCATCTCTGACATGTTAACTGAAAGGCCTGGTCAACGATGACACGAGAATGACAAGACCTTTAAGCCAGTGCTAAGAGGACGATGAAAAGAAAAGCATCCTCTCAAGTTTCACATTTAGATTGTGCACGAAATGGTGAGCCGTCTGAGGGGGCTCTTTAGACGGATTTGAAGGAGATCAGCACAGGATATTACACAGCTGGGAAAAGAACAGGAATTGGGAATCATTAATGCAAACCTCTAGGATTAAACGGGATAAGATTTTTTATTTGCGAGCCTTATGCCGTCTCGTTTTTTTGCTTCAGCGTTTGGCAGATCAAATCAACTTGGCACTGACTCGATCATGCATTTGCACCTTTAAGACCCTGGCAACAGTGCGAGGAAAAGAGTGCTACTTCCCAGAAGGAGTAGAAAAGGCTTTACAGTTGTTTGCTGTGCCGTTTAGAACATATTCTTTTATAATTACGGTTTGTTTTAGCTTTTATTAATGCATTAAAGAGTGGTAATAGACAGCAAGTTTACATGAACTGGAAGTTGCTGAGACCTTTTAAAATGTTTTATATAGATATTACTTTGAACTAAAACTAAATAAAGGAAACTGAGTAAGAGACGGGGCTCCAGACTAAAGACCAAGTTCCATACGAGCATGAGCATTTTCAAAACCACAGTTTTTTCTATGCAGTAATGTTGTTCTTCTGTATACTATTTTTTGTATTCTTCAGGCATGGTGAGGATTTTTTGAAACTCCAGGTATGGTTTGGTCATGTGGACACTAAAACCAGAGGTTTTAAGCTCACAAGTGAGTGAAAACTGTGCCTTCTCCTTTCTGATTGGCCAACATGGCTGGGAAAACACCCAACATGGAAGACATAATTGAGGCAAATTTTACATATTTGCTGCAAACATTGCGCATTCCACGTTTTCACGCTACAGGACGGCAATTACCTATGTTCTCACATTTGAATTGACTTGTGTGCAATGTACTCACACAATTAATTTCATGATTGATGTGAACCCAAAATAAATTGCTTTTATTGCTTTGAGGTGCAGTATGTAAGTTTGACAATCAATGGTTGCACACCTGGTTCAAAACGCATGCAAGCGCAGTTTGACAGATTTACGACACCAAAGGCAGTGTGCCTGATTGTTAAGACTAAAGGCGTATTTCAACTGTGTTCTAAATAAATAAATAAATAATTAAGGGCCGACACAGTGGCGTAGTAGGTAGTGCTGTCGCCTCACAGCAAGAAGGTCACTGGGTCGAGCCTCGGCTCAGTTGGCAGTTCTGTGAGGAATTTTAATGTTCTCCCTGCATTTGCGTGGGTTTCCTCCGGGTGCTCCGGTTTCCTCCATAGTCCAAAGACATGTGGTACAGGTGAACTGGGTAGCCTAAATTATTGTATTGAATGAGTGTATGTGTGTGTCTGTGTGTGTGTGGATGTTTCCCAGAGATGGGTTGCGGCTGGAAGGGCATCAGCTGCATAAAAACATGCTGAATAAATTGGCGGTTCATTCCGCTTTGGTGACCCCGGATTAATAAAGGGACTAAGCCGACAAGAAAATAAAGGAATGAATGAATAAATAAGTAAATAAACAAATAAATAAATAAATGAGCAAATGGCAGACTATAGAATGAATATTTTCATGCGCTTTTGTCCTAACCAACACCTGAAATTCATGTTTACAAAACAGCTTCAGTTTCATGCAGCTGAACAACAGACATTGATCACCTCAGGTACACCTCATGTGCTTTATTCATTGTCAAATGCTAATAATGCGAGTCTGAATGTAATTTTAAGTGACATTTATTGCCAAACTACAGAAAGCAGCAGCAGATAGTTCACCTCAGATCTTGAAAATAAAATGACACATTTGAAATGGAACTTCAGTGCAAGCCAACACATATTAGTGATTCAACATGAACATTTAATAATGTTAAAGAGGTTTGATATGATTAATTAATTAGATTTTAAAGCTTACCATTACATTAGAGAGCAGTAAGTGCATATATTCTGTGCTTCTGAATGGCTGTATTTAAATTTCTATCTTGTTTCATCTGGTGCAAACAGCCAACTTGCTTATCACAGCGTATCACATCATGTAGCATGTTGTTAGGACATGGGGTTACAATGTAATCTGCTCACCTAATGCATTCGTAATATTTATGATATTTGCTAATTAATAACCAACCCAAGGAACTCTGAACCTGTGTCTCAATTCGAAAGCTGCTACTCTTCACTAGAGGTAGCATTTCGGTCGCGGATGCATACTCTGAGAGCCTTTCTGACTTAATGAATGAAATACATGGTTTTCCATCAAGGCAACTCGGGGTGCTGAAATATAAGTAATGCACATGTTCAAAGCTAAATATTTTACTTTAGTATTGTTTTTCAGATAAACAAGAATATTCACTTATGTTTCTTATATACCAGAACGCATATGGGGCCTCATGTATCAACGCTGCGAATGCACAAAAACTTTGCGTACACCAGATTTCACGCTCACATTTAGATTTACTAACGATGAAATGAACGTGAGAATGTGCGTTGGTCCACGACAACGTCATGTCTGGCGTACGTGCATTTCTTGTGCGAGTTTGTTTTATTTCCATTGGCGACTCCTAGAGGAAATTGTGTTAAATTCAACACTACAAAGTATCTTTGAGCTGTGCAATGGCAGCAGGCATGTATGGGATGGGATCATCTGCATGTCTAGCAGGTAAATAAGGTTTTCATACCATGCAGTTGACAAGCCAAACATTAATACACAATTATCAGTGATCGCCGGTTTTCCCAATGTAATCGAAGCGATCGACTGCAAGCACATTGCTATAAAGGTGTCATCTGAAGACGAACTTGCATACGTGAATCGGAAACATTTCCATTCAATTAATGCGCAAATAATATGTGATGCTCAAATGCGCTTAACATAATACACACACTTATTAATGATACCTACTCGTCTTTCTTGTGATGAAGAGTAGGCAAAATCTGATATGTAGTGGGGGGGAAAAAGAAGAATGAGTTCAGACACTGGATTCGAACCGAGTTCATGATCAATCGTGTTAAAACATGTTGCTATGCACTTAACAAGCTACGCCACTCACTCTGCTATTTGCTGCTCTCTTTACTTTTGTTGTCCCTGTCAATCAAATGGTGATGGGCGGGAATCACTCAACTAGCTCATTCCAACAAGGTGTGCTGTTTGCACTTAACCTAAATAGACACTGCAAAATTTTACACCTTTACATCGGACCGTTTCTTTTTTAATTCACTCACAGTGCAATGTTCAGACCACACTGCGTTAACCGTGTCAGCTAAATTCTCACACTATTTTTTTTTTCCTTTTGTTAATAATTGTAGAGGACAAACTTGTAAATAACACCTTTTTTCTTCAGTCTACCTTCGATAGGAGCACCTCCAATGCACATTGCTTGCTTTTGCCATTGCTTATTCATTTGGTTTTGCCAAAGTGGAGTCATTACCATATTTATTAGGGGGAGGAGGCAAGAAGGAGTTTTGCGCTCATGGACGTGCGCTCAGATTCACGTTAATTTGGATGTACAAAGAGAATATGTGTGATATTCAGTACGCAGTGTTTCATACATCTGATTTTTTTACTGCGTACGCACATTTACAGCTTTGTGTGTACGCAATGTTTTAGTATGAATTCAACGCAAGTCTTTGTACACGAGGCCCATGGTGTTGTTATACTTTAGAAGCATAGAGTCAAAACCTTACATACAGCACCTTTAAAATACTTAGCCATACCACTCCAACTGTCAGTTTTGACAGCACTATGATAACAAATAAAAATGGTGAGGCGGAGGTGTCTGTGGACTCTCCCGCAAACTCTTTTCCCGATTAAAAAAAAAAACAAGCCACACCATGTTTGAACATTATTTCAGTGTTTGTTTGTATGTTTGTTTTTTTAACCCACCATGTAACTGGTGCAACCAAAGTAAAGCCAGTACCACCACACTTAAGGATGTACTCATACTAGGCACGATTGCCCCCCTCCTCCCCTCTCCCCCTTCGCTCACATTCATATTGCATTTTTGGCCTTCCCAGTCAGAGCACACTTACATTGTCGTTAATATGACTGTTCAGTTCAACATAAGCGCTCTCACTCTGTACATTGGAGGTTGCTTTAGTTCTATTGTTTTGTATTATTTTAAGTTAAGTCACTTAACAGATCCACTACTTTTGGCGTTCATAAATGTTCATGAAAGCCATCGTGCTGGCCATGTTAGGAGGTTTCCTGAAGGTGACAGCTGTTGTGCTGGAGGGTTGTACATTTAATAAACTATGACAGTTCGCATTCATAGAAGAGTAAGAATGATTAATAAATCCATTTGAAAAGTCTCTTAAAAGTGATTTCACGTCTTCAGTTCTGCTTTCTGGCTCACTTTTCACTCACACTACAAGTGTATCGTGCCAAAGCCCACACCTTTTCCAACTGGGCCAGGGCTGGCTAACTGAACTTTGGCCTGATTCAGAGCACTCACCACTTTTCAGATGAACCAGGAAATGGGGGTCAAAAGTGCTTGCACACAGTTTGGATGGCCTAGTTTGAGTACACCCTAAATGTTAAGCCAAGATCACATGCACACTGGGATTTTTTTATAAAATGATTCTACCTCAGACAGACATAATTCAACCAAAAACAATCATTTCCAATTTTAGATTAGAGCAAACTCTTTTTTTTTTTCTAAGTGACATGCACAGATTAATTGTACATCACACGACTAGTGATACAAGCTAACAAAATCAATATGGTTTGTTTTCATTTCATGTGTACTTCATCTTTCTTCGTCCTATAGTTAGTCAATGGTATTATATGTAAATGTTGCAGTTTGGGTGGCACGGTGGTGCAGTGGCTAGCGCTGTCACCTCACAGCAAGAAGGTTGCTGGTTGAGCTGGGTCAGCTGACATTTCTGTGTGGAGTTTGCATGTTCTCCCAGTGTTCGCATAGGTTTCCTCAGGGTGCTCCAGTTTCACCCAAAGTCCAAAGACATGCGCTATAGGTGAATTGGGTAAGATAAATTGTCAGTAGTGTATGTCCTGGTACTATAGGTTAGGGGTTGAGAATGGGCTAATGACCCACCTCGTAAAAATTATGTTATGAAACACCAACATGGTGCGGCTAAAAATCAACTTTGATATAGACGGCTCTAAGAGTAAGTAAACAAACAAGTACATGTTTGCTTTGTATCAAAGTGCTTTAATTTTCTTGTAGTTGATGAGCTGAGTAGGAGCCGGGGCTTACATTTTTTTCTGCAGCATTTCCTGGTAGCAAACTAAAAGGGGTAAAAGGGGCATGGTTAAACACACGGTGGCATCAGTCAACAGAGACGACATATGTTCAGACTTTAATTGTAGATTACCAAAGCAACTTTTTGCCTGGATTAACTTGCATGTATTAATTGTCCACTTGAAGACTAACAATAAGCACTAGCAAAATAAACACTGTTTTGATTTAGAAATCTTTAACCTGAGCATACATAAATAACTTGAGCAAGAATTGCTCTTATTGCCTGGCACTTTGATCCTCGAAGTGTGGTGACTTTAAAGCATCATTAGACATGATTAAATATATATCTTTATACATCAGAGTGTTTCAGGAAAGTGTCCTAATCTCTCTCTGTTGGCGTGAGAGAGAGTGCCACTGATGTTAAATGGCTCACTTGCTCCATGAAATATTTGCCAAGCAATTTGTATCGGACGCCATTTTCTGCCGCACATTGATTCGACACGCCATTTATTCCATCCCCTCTGCCATTCGCCTTTCAGATGGCACTTCGGAATGCATAGAGTTATACATTACGCCTTCATTACCTGACTGAATGAAATATTACAGTTATATATCATATAACTCCAAATGTTCAGCGTTGTTTTCCAAGGGTAAGAAGTATGTAATGCTAGCATGAATAATTTGATTAAAATATAATTGTTTAAAATTGGCTACAAGCTGTATAATTTGAGGAGAGAGCCCATGAGGATGATGAATCGCAAAAGATTTGATGACTTTCCTTGACAGCAATGAGACAGAATGGATGGATATTAGGATTTTTGGTTTGATCTGATATATGTTAACTTTGGTTTGAGAAGAAATTTAATCTCGGTTTCAAACATTGTGCTCAAGCTGGCACACAAAACAAGATTTGGAGAAGAGAGAGAAAGAGATATTATTAAACATTAGAAAGATAATTTTAGATGATGCTGTAGCTAAGCTCAAATAGCAATTCAAAAATCTCAGCAATTGATACTCATTGATTATTCAATTACACTGTTACACATTTAAAAAAAATCTAGTATGAATTTTCATGATTGTGTTTAGCAAATCATAACAAAGAATATACAATAAGCCTCAACCCAGATTATTAAATGCTGTAATAAAATGCACTTTATTATTATTTTAAATCCTTAATTGGCAAATAGAAAATTATTTTAACATACATAGATTGAATTTGGGCTACGTGAATTGCATTAATTTATACTTTATATATTATATATTATGTTAACCCAATGTTAATTAAAAACTATAAAGTAAATGAAACTTAAAGTAATAATAATAATAATAATAATAATAATAATAATAATAATAAAGTTTTTTATATATATCATGATTTCAGAACAAAAAAGGATAGATAAATAAATAAATAAATAAATACATAAAAATAAATCAAAATAATTAAATAATTGTTTCATTCGCTATCAATGTACTGTATTATTATTAACAATAAGCCAAACAATTGCATGTTAATAACATTAGTTATAACAATATTTTTGTATTAATAACTAGTCTGAATGTAGTTATTACTAGTAATAACTAGTATGAATGATTCTATAGAATAATGTCTAAAGTGATGACGTGATTTTGCTCATTTAAATACTTTAAGGCTGAACTACTTGAAATGCCATTAGTCTACAGGAATTTCCTAGTATTTCTGTTGCAACCGGGATATCACAATAATTAACCCCGAAAAACGCAAATCAAAGTCAAAACTACCAGACTACTATGGTATAAATACAGCACTACAACATACAAAAGAAAAAAGAACGATTTGGGGGCCGATCACACGAATGTGCTTTTTGCGTTGAGAGGCGCACTTTTTAAAATGATTTACTAACAGCTACGATTGTTTAGCGCTGCTTATGTGCCCTGCACACCTCGTGTTTTTAACCGCCTGCTGCGCCTCACGTTTTTGGCATTGTGCGCCATATGCTCGCAGTTGAAACTCTGAGCAGAAAAATCACATTATGTCAGTCACTTTTTTCATTCTCCAATCAAATGAAAGCAGAGGTGCGATTTCCATTGAGGTAACTGCAGTGTTTGTGTTGTCAAGACAACTAAGAGACTTGAAGATGGAGGAAAGACTAGTGGTCGCTGTTTAAAGTTATCTGGAGCTATATGACTCACAAATCTTGAATTTCACAATATGTTTAAAGATTAAAATTATATTACTACCAACAGCAACACTTTTGCACAATACACAGCTGATTTAGCTGCTGCATGGTGCACCTTTTGTTTTTCGAACTGAAGAGCGTGTTCGGTGGGTTCGGCTCCGTAGATGGTCACTTGCCTGTTTTATAATGATTTGACCCACTGTGGTTTGAAATTTATGCTGAGTTTTTCCTCCCCTAAGGACTTATTATGCATTCTCTAACGCCATATTGTGGCAGAATTTCAACCGTCTTTTTCTCTGCTCAATATGACAAGTTGATGCCTGCCAACATGCTAAATCTCCGAAATTTTTAATTTTTAAACCAGGTAGGGCCTTATAAATAAACTATATACACTTATACACACACGCACACACATACACACACACAAGCAAAGTATGAGTATTAGACCTGAAATGCCCTGGATTAGTACTTAAAGTTCATAACTTGTAACTAAAATAGCGCTTTTATTTTCACATATGATGATCTATTGTGTGATTCATCATCATTTCATATGCAAGATTCTTAACTCAAGATGTCATCAGTAGTATTGATTCCAATGAGTTTGTATTACTTTTATTAATAAAAACAAAAGATGTTGTGGGCGTGGCCTCTGTCATGCAGAAATAGCATTTAAATAAACATTTAAATCTAATTCTGTTGTTGTATTTGTTTCCTGTAAGGGCCTTAGCATTATCTCGCCCCATCTCCAATTGAAACAGATGGCATTGGATTCACTTTATGGGTGTTTACCTCGGTTTCCCAGCTTTGGCATAGTGGCAGAATATCTTATCCTCTTTTTATTATTTTTCTCTTCGGAACAGGGAATCATATCAATAAGAGCATTTGCATATTCAACCCAGAGCAGCACTAGTTATGGAACAGTAAAATAATAAAAAAAATTAAAAAAAAAAAAAACTCAGGAAATTCATACAAGGTTGTTCTTTAAGCATTCATTATGCGACACTACCTGTGGTGCCCAAACCTCATAAAAACCACCCAACGCTGCTTTTATAACAATGCCAGCTGCTCACAAATGGTTTGGTGTTTCCCTAACAAGGAATGTGCAGTGCGTTACTTCTATGGAACATGAGTGGAATGTTCCGATGCGTCTCATCGGGATTATTTGTGCCATTTGAATGGAGAGATTGAAATTCTGAACTCAACAACATATATATTCTAAAATAGCCCATGATGGTTTGTGCAAATTATGAGAGTTAACATTAAAAATGACTAGTGAAACATTTGCCATGCCTAATAGCAGATGGCCAGAAAGTGATTGTTTTTATAAATTGTTAAAATTTGTATATGTGTGATGCAGAAAGCCCAGAGACTGTTGTGTACACTATGATAATTTATCTAAAATTCACTTTAACGTGTGATATGACAGCCTGATCTCACTAGGAAACTTAAGTAGTTTACGTTTTGTCAGTCAAGTGGATAATTTGTACAAGTTTAGTCGTACGTAAATGTACGATTTTAAAAAGGAGGCATGCACCAAACTCCACCCCTAACCCCAACCGTCATTGTGTGATGAGCAAATCGTACTAAATTGTATGAATTAGATCATATAAATTAATACGAATTAGCCACTAAATCAAAAAGTTACGAACAGCCATGAAATTGTGTTGGTTATGACTAAAAAGTGGCCACGAACAATTCTTCTCTCAATCCAAATAAGTGGCAGCTTGGACCCGAAACAGTATTTCACACGTTAGATACGTCATAACTTAACAAGTGAATATTGAGAATTGGAAGTGGATTTACTTAGAACTACAACAGCGACGGGGGAGAAGTGTAAATACTACAAGCATGACAGGCAAGTGAGATCCACCATTAAGTTAAGAGACTAAGTGTGAAAGACTACTTGTTAATCGTACAAAATGGAAAATAATTAAATCATATTTTCCGTGTTTTGTTTTATCTTTTGAACTTATGTAAGGCCGTGTTTTGGTATTAACTTCTGAATGAATATTTCTGCAAGTGCCTGAGGAGATTTCTCTGCATGAAAGATGCGTGAATGGTAGATTAACCTGCTGCTGCTCATTTCAATATGGTAGGAAATTAAATATGAAAGAAATGTGGATGATGTGTTGAGTTGATTGACGGGGCACGTAACTAAGCAACAGAATAGTCCATCAATGATCAAACAGTATTTCTGAAAGCTTGCATAATCTTCTGTTACACACTCAAAAGCATAGTCTAATTTTTCATTATAAAAATAGGATATATTTTTAAGCTGAAGTATGAGTAGAAAAATGGCATGCAGTAATAAGTGGTGTAATCAAAAATCTTTGCCGATTTGAAAATGGTAGACTAAAATGGGTATGGTGATGTGCTATTGTTCCTACTAGCTTTCAACAAATGAACAACAATATTAACAAATTTCTTTATATGGATAATCCCAGAACCTTGATTATTCCCACAGCTATCATAAGGAAGACTTATATCACTAAGGCAATATCTTTCATCATAATGTAGTGCGTTGCCTTAATCAGAAACATTTATCTGGAACATTGAGTTTTCAAATTAATGCAAGGGAACCACAAAACCAGTCAAAAGGGTCTGTTTTGGGGAAATTGCTTACATATAGATGTATACATAAAGTCAGTTAGAATCGATTACGGTAGATCTAAAAGCTGAATAAATAAACTTAAAAAAAATAAAAATAAAAATGCTGGGTTCCACAAAATTCCCTGATGTTGTCCCAACACAAATTGATTAAGTTAGCTTAACTTTTTTTTTTTTTTTTTTTTTAATGGACATAAAACAATTCATTTTTGACTCCCAATTAGAGAGTTGATGTCTAATAAAGCAAGAATTGTGTTGATTCAGCTAATTTTTAATAAGTTTTTTTGGACAAGCATCAAAAACTATTTGTGAAAGTATGGTTTGTTGAAATCTGAAAAAAATTGATTGAAATAAAACTGTTTTAATTCTCAAATCATAGATTAAATTTAAAATTAAGTGCTTATAGGTACGAGGTATGAGAGCTGTCACTGGGTTGGTACCTTTCAAAAGGTACAAAAGGTTGTGAAGAGTCCTTTTTAATACCTCAAGCGTACATATTGGTACCTAAAAAATACAAAAAGGTACCCTCATGAAATTTCTAGGTACTATTATACACCTTTGAGGTACCAATATGGCCTCTTTAAGAAAAAAATGTATACCTTTTGAAAAGGTACCACCCCAGTGACAGCCCCTGTACCTTTATTTCTGAGAGTGTATGAAACAAAAATTAGTTTTTATACATTTACAATAGTCAATATACAAAATTTCTCTATTGAATGTGATCTTAATATTCTAATAATTTTGACATAAACAAAAAATAACATCATAATGACTGAATATCATATGACAACAATGTATTGCTTTCAATTCCTACAAATATACCAGTGCAACTTAAAATGTCATGTATAAATATTGTCTTTATTACAAAAATCACAGTAAATCTGATAATAGAGATTAAAAGCTAAATGAAGAGACACTTTACATCTTTGAGGTTCTATATAAAAAAAACAAGCCCAGAAAGCAACGTGAGGATTAGGGCAGAAAAGAGATTAGAAATTGATGCCCTGTATGCAGCCTATTTAATTATACATTGAATTGGTCACAATTATTTGAGATATTTTTAATGCCAAATATTGTTAGGATATTAAGTAAAGATCATATTCCATGTAGACCTTTTGTAAATGTACTTTTGTACCTAAAATAAAACTTTAAAAAAATAAAACTTTATTTTGATTATTAAAAACTAAAGACTTTACTAAGGATTTAATTTGTTCAACGTAAAAGGCAATATTTTGATTTGCTTGAAACCTGACATTGCAGATTTAAAAATAGCAGGTCTTACACTGCCCTGTCCTAATAAATCTTCCAACAGGATAACACACCATGTCATAAAGTGTGAATCATCTCAGACTGGTTTCTCGCACATGACAATGAGTTCACTTTACTCAAATGGCCTCCACAGTCACCAGAACTCAATCCAATAGAGCACCTTTGGGATGTGGTGGAATGGGGGATTTGCATAATAGATGTGCAGCTGACAAATCTGCAGCAACCGTGATGCTATCATGTCAATATGGACCAAAATCTCTGAGGAATATGTACAGTACCTTGTTGAATCCACCAGAGTTTAAGGACATTTTGAAGGCAAATAGTCCAACCTGGTACTATTAAGGTGTACCTAATAAAGTGGCCAGTGAGTGTGTATAACGACTAGTTCTGATTAAATTTCAATTTGCCGCAATTATAAACACTAACTTGTATAGCAAATAATGTTTTGTTTTTTTTATTTATTTATTTATTTATTGTTTAGTTTCTGGTTATATTTCTGCACTGGCTATCCCTTTTTCCATCATATCCCTTGGCTATTCCTTTTTCCATCATGCCTGTACATAAGGTCTTCATATTCATACGGACACACAAATTGATTTTATACAAATGATGATATGACACATTTTTTGTCAAATAATACAATAAAACCAACATGCTTCACAAATGTGGCATGAGATTTTAAATATATTTTCTTTATAGCGGCTCCAGAGTAACTGCAATTTTAACACGTTCTTGCCTCCCATTGTGTCAAGACAATTTTACAAGTTTGCACATGTTTGATTTATCGTCTTCCCTACAGCATTCCAATAAGTGCCGCTATCTAGACTACAAAGCATACATATAAAGGTGCCTGTCTGACATCCCCTTTAAGAGAAACTGACAGTGGGCAGGAAACTGCTCAGACTTCCAGCTTCATCTGAATTGGTTCAGACCTCGGGGTATATGTGATATTGGAATACCAACACACAACTGTTAGTATTCGATTGTTTAAATGTCTGGCCTTGGTTCGGATTAGAGCAACTCAGGCTGGAGCGTGGCTTGCGTTATTTCCCAGTCTCATTACCCTCAATTTACCCTCATTATTCTCTGTCCTTTATATACTGTCACTATCAATAAAAGTCACATTGCTATGATCAAGAGTCAATTTTAGAAGGGGACTAATAAAAGCTTCATCAACTTGTGTGTGCAGCATTGACAAGTAAAACCAAAGAGTTGACAGCAGGATAGTTGCTAATATATATGTATATATATGTATGTATATATATATATATATATATATATATATATATATATATATATATATATATATATATATATATATATATATATATATATATATATATATATATATATATATGTATATATATATATATATATATATATATATATATATATATATATATATGTATATATACATATATATATATATATATGTATATATACATATATATATATATATATATATATATATGTATATATACATATATATATATATATATATATATATGTATATATACATATATATATATATATATATATATATGTATATATACATATATATATATATATATATGTATATATATATATATATATATATATATATATATGTATATATATATATATATATATATATATATATATATATATATATATATATACACATATATATATATACACACACATACACACAAACACATAGCAAGAAGGTCACTGGGTTGAACCTCGGCTTATGTTTCTGTGTAGAGTTTGCATGTTCTCCCAGCATTCGCGTCAGTTTCCTCCCGGTGCTCCGGTTTCCCCCAAAAGGCCAAAGACATGTGGTACAGGTAAATTGGGTAGGCTAAATTGTCCGTAGTGTGTGAGTGTGTGTGTGGATGTTTCCCAGAGATGGGTTGCGGCTGGAAGGGCATCTGCTGCGTAAAAACTTGGATAAGTTGGCGGTTCATTCTGCTGTGGCAACCCCGGATTATTAAAGGGACAAAGCCGACAAGAAAATGAATGAATGATATTGTTATTTAAAACAACCTGTATTTGTTTTAGGACTATTATTCTGAAAACCAAATTTTAAATCTGGCAATTATAGATCACGTGTCTGATCACATGTTCAAGATCACGTGTCTGATTGTAACTGGTCAATTGGACACAGAGAACTATTGAAGTGTTTAGTGAGCGATGACTAAGCTGTTTCATGATTGTCCTGGCAGGTTTGAAAAACTGCTGAGTGACAGTTCACCCAGGAGCAGAGGATTACTTTCTCACAGTTCAAGAAATCTGGTCTCTGACCACAAGCCAAAACTCTACCGCAGTGTATTCTTCTGCAGTCAAATCAGTTGTAACTTGCATTTATAGTGGAGTTAAAATGTATGAAAAATAGACCAAGCAGTTTGTGTATTACATTATGTAATTTGAGTGTGTTATTTAGAATGTCAATTTATTTTATACAATCAGTTTATTTAAAAAAAAAAAAAAACTTTTAAAACTTTACTTTATACTGCACTTTCTTTCATTTTAGCCCTTCATTGAAATATTTTTTTGAAAAAAGTCTAGACTGCAGATGAGCGACTGATGAATAAATTAATTAATTAATGACAGAACGAACAACAATACAATATTTAATAAATAAATGAATGACAATGATCAATGCATGCTGGAATGAATGAATACCATTATGATCTTTAATGAATGCATGGCATTATAATGAATGAATGAATGAATGAATGAAATTAAATTAAATAAATGAATGCATAAATGAATGAATCTCTTTTGGAAATCTAATGAATGAATGTCATTATGATCGTTAATAAACAAATGAATGAATGACATTATGATATTGAACGAATTATTGAAATTATGATATAAAATGGATGCCATTATATTTAAATAATTATTGGATGAATGGATGATTTAATGAATGGATGGATGGATGAATGAATGAACTTAATGATATTTCAATGTTAAAAGATCAGGTCATGATACTGATGAATGAATAAATGCTATTATCTTTAAAAATGATTTAATGACATTGTGATATTGAATGAATGAATGTCACTATGATCTTTGATGACTGAATGTAAAAAGTACATTCAATAAATGATTGCATGAATTAATGTCTATCATTCCAATATCGAATGAATTAATTATTGTCATTTTGATCTTGAATGAAGGAATTAAGTTATTAATTAATTAATAGATGACATTATGATCTTGAACAAATGAAATTATACTAAAAAACGAATGCCATGATGACATTTAATGATTTAATGAATGAATGAATGAATGAATGAATGAATGACATTTTAATCCTAAATGAGTTATTGAAATTATTTTTTTTTAAATGCATGAATGAATCAATGCCAGTATGATCTTCAATACATAAATGAACGCCATTATGGTATTTTATGAATGACATTTAATAAATGAATACATGCATGAATTAATATCATTTAGACATTTAATGAATGAATAAGTATGATCTTTAATAAATGAATGAATGATATTATGATATTTAACAAATTACTGAAATTATGATATAAAAAATGAATGTCATTATATTTAATTAATTATTGAATGGGTGGATGAAATTAAATGAATGAATGAAATCCTAAATAATGAAATTATGATATTAAAATGAATGTCGGGTATTTGATGAATGAATGACATTGTAATTGTCAGTGACTTAATGACATTGTTTAAATGAATGAATGGCATTATGATATTTACAAATGAATGAATGAATGAATAAATGAATGATGAATGAATGAATTACATAATGACATTTAATGATTGAATTACTGGATGTATGAATGTCAGTGTTATTTTTAAGAAATTAATGAATGGATGAATTAATGTCATTATGATATTTAATGAATGAATGAATTACAACCAAATATAGTACAAAGTTCTAGAAGAACATCTATATCTGCCATTGGAATGTAAATAAATAAATATATATATTTAGCAGTTTTTAAAACACATTTTAAGTAGCTACTAATTACAGTACTACTTGATTTAAGCATTTTTGTTATAAAAATGCAAAGTTTCACACTCCTTTTTGCATGACACACAGAGCATGTCTCAGGGGTATGATTTTAACTGATAGACTAGCTTCTTGATTCCTGAAAGGGGAGGACAGATAATATGGTGCATCATGGGAGGGAGAATGCAATGGGGAGTCCAGATTGTGATGAATGATGCCAACTCCAGGCAGAGCTGTGCGGGAGTTTTGTGGGGGCAGATGAGGATTTTTTTAAAGAGATGATTAAGGAATTGAGATGAGAGGTAGCATTTTTCATAGAGTCCCAGTATTGTCTGAGCGGCTATGTTTGGGGGAAAGGGATGATTTGTCTTCACGGGGAGCTGACAATTGGAACAATGCAGAAGCTCATGTGGATTGTCATAGTAATTAAGAAACATGAACTCATGTCTTGGCACCCTTGGAGGTGGATGTCTACTTTTGTGGTTTTAAGAATGTGTTTTAGGCAATATTTTATTTCCAAAATTAACTTTATGTATGCAACATTTCAACTACGTCAACAAGCAGTTATTAACGTACAATACTGTCGGCTTAAAAGGATAGGTTACATAAAAAGAAAATGAACTCATTGTTAACTCTGCCTCATGTGGTTTTAAACCTTGATGGTTTTTATTGATTGATTGATTGATTGATTGATTGATTGATTTTATTTTATTATTCTTTCTGGAAAATGAATGCTGGTTGCTGGGACACACTGGCTTGAATAACAGTAAAAAAAAAATACTGTACACTATGGATGTGGAAGTCAATGGTTCCCAGCAACCAGTATTTTCTCAATATTGTCTCTTATGTTCAACTGAAGAAAGACAGTTTAATAGACTTTGAACAAGTGCAGGAGTAGTGAACACTCAAGAAAGGATGTTTGCTGCTTAAACTGCTTGCAGTGCATCTGGAAAGTATTCATAGTGCTTCACTTTTTCCACTTTTTATGTTACAGCTTTATTGCAAAATGGAATAAATTCATTTATTTGCTGAAGATTCTACACACAATACCCCATAATGACAATGTAATTTTATTTTATTTTTTTGGAAATTGTTGCAAATTTATTAAAAATAAAAAAACCTGAAAAAAAAAAAAAATCACATGTACATTAGTATTCACAGCCTTTGCTCAATACTTTGTTGATGCACCTTTGGCAGCAATTACAGCCTCAAGTCTTTATGAATATGACAAAACTTTATGAATATACAAACTTGGCACAACTGTCTTTGGGAATGTTTGGCCATTCCTCTTTGCAGTACCTCTTAAGCTCTATCAAGTTGGACAGGAAGCAACGGTGTAGAGCCATTTTCAGATCTCTCCAGAGATGCTCAATAGGATTTAGGTCTGGGCTTTGGCTGGGCCACTCAAGGACAGTCACCATGTTGTTGTGAAGACACTTCATTGATAATTTTGTTGTGTGCTTTGAGTTATTGTCCTGCTGGAAGATGAACAGCCGCCCCAGTCTGAGGTCAAGAGCACTCTGAAGCAGGTTTCATTCAGGATGTTTCTTTACATTGCTGCATTCATCTTTCCCTCCTGGTTTTCTCCAAACGTAAAGTCTGGCATACATTTCAAAGTTCAGAATTAGATTTATTAGACCAGAGAATTAAGCTTCTTATGGTCTGAAAGTCCTTCAGATGTCTTTTGGCAAATTCCAGGCGGGGAGCGGCTTCTATCTTGCCACTCTACCATACAGGCTTGATTAATGGATTGCTGCACAGATGGTTGTCCTTCTGTAAGGTTCTCCTCTCTCCACAGAAGAACGCTGAAACTCAGACAGAGTGACAATCGCGTTATGGATCACTTCCCTAACTCCCTAACTAAGGCCCTTCTCCCCCAATCACTCAGCTTAGATGGCCGGCCAGCTCTAGGAAGATTCTTGTAGGTTCCAAACATCTTCCACTTACGAGTGATGGAGGCCACTGTGCTTAATGGATTTTTCAGAGCAGCAGATTTTTTTTCTGTAACTTTAACCAGCCTTGTTTCTGTCTCTGAGGTCTACAGACAATTCCTTTTTTTTTTTTTTTTTTTTTTAATGTTAGTACATTTGCAACAATTTCAGATTGTCATTATGGGGTATTGTGTGTAGGATTTTGAGTAAATAAATTAATTTAATCCATTTTGGAATAAGGCTGTAAGATAAAAAAAATTAAAAAAAAAAGTGGAAAAAGTGAAACGCTATGAATACTTGCACTGTTTTTAAAATGAGTATTATATATATATATATATATATATATATATATATATATATATATATATATATATATATATATATATCATAAATCATTTTCTTTAAAAGTACATTACATCAAAAGATGATACTTAGATTTTTATTCTAATTAGGTTCCAAAAAGCCCAAATAGCAAAGAGAAATAAAAAATATAAAATGCATGTAAAAAAAAAACACCTTGTTGCCCTAAATATATATAACGGTAAAAAGGTTGTTTAAAAAAAAAAAAAAAAAAAAAAAAAAAAAAAAAAGATACAACTCACATATACTTAAGGAATAGTATAACAGAATTTTTTTGCGGTTTTAATACCTTGACTTTTCCAAACCGCAGTAAACCTTGAAATCGGTTATCGTCCCATGTCTAGTCCATAGTAGCCTTAGACACCTTGATTAATTGGATTAGCTATGTTTTAAATATGTTGGAGCAAATCTGTGCAGAGCTGCAGTCCTGCAGGAATCGAGTTTGAGACCTGTAATGTAAGCAAACCATGCTTCAAAATCACTCAAATACTAGAAATGTCTATTTTTTTTTTTTTTTTGTCAGTTTTTCGCCACTGAGATTTCAAAGAATGCATTAAAAATAAATAACTCAAAGCCATTGTTTAAACCTCAAGAGCACAATTGGTATTAATATTTCAACGATCTGGCAAATTGTTCAAAATACCATGTTAACACAAGTCAAAGTGATTTGCAAGTGTTATTCAAGCAACGTTCCTGGAACTACTTCACACCAGTGCAATCAACATGCCAGATCTGGATAATACTTTAGTATAGAAACAGACTACATATATATGCACACATTTCTTTTACCCAGACTGTTCAAGTGGACCTGTCCATGAAATATTATTCCATGAAAATCGCATGAGGGGAGGTGATGGAAATGTCAAATCCAGTCAAACAGAGAAAAAAATCCTCATGAAATGCAAAAAAATCACCTTCTATGCAGGTTTTGCCAAGCTTATGAACATTTAACAGCCATAAAATCTTGATAGTGTATAAGCATATACAGTATCACTAAAAACGATATATCTGGGATATGCTATTCGTGTACATGCACATTTATTAGTATTGGCCGAGCGGCATGGAATTTTCCCAGTTGGGTAATTCACATCAAGATTTTGAGGTCAACCCATTTGAGGCTTTTACATGAACGGCATTATTAGCATATAATTAACATTTCTCAAAATGCGAAAGACGTCCAAGCTGTTGATCCATTTTTAGCACATGCTTCTCATATACACAAGCAATTCTCAAGACAGAGATGCCATTAAACGAGTTACCGACATGGAATATTTGATCTGAAATAACTTTTCTCCTTGAGACAGAATCCAGTTATTATCAATAGGCTTACAGAGTCTGTGCTTTTTACAATGGCAGCAATATTCTTCTGTGTCTACAGCATTGTTGGACCGTAACAATGTATTGTGTGTTTTCTCTCATCCTCAGCCAATGGAGAATTTCCTCCGGTGGCTCCCATAAGCCCCACGCAAGCATTGTTCACACAGAGCAATGAGAACATCAAGACCACTACAACACTCTACGGAGGGCCTGGAGCGTCTACAGAATGTGAGTTTTAGCTACTTTCATGTGCTTGAGCTGTTTGTCTTATTTTTTCAGAGTTGTTTCGAACTTTTATGTAACGTGTTCCTTCTGAATTTTTTTCCCGATGTGATTTTTAAAGTCTGAAGTTTGGTTCAAACCATGGTTATTCTTTTCAGTCATTGTTCAATGACCTGATTTGACTAGTTTAATATGTCTGCCTAAGCTAGTTAGTTGAAAAATAGGCATCTGATTTAAATATACTGTAAATGAACCAACTGTGGAGTATGTTAAAAAAATAATAATAATAATAAAAATGGGTAAATCTTTATTTTGATGGTCAATTTGTGTATTAGTAGACTGTCTGATTAATATCTGTTGGTACTACTCCTTCCCAGACATAACTGACTATAAGAATGTTTGCAAGTACATGTAAACTTACACTAATCCTAACCAAACCATCTACTTATAATCTTATGATGATTCGTTGGCATGTAACAAATGGACCATCAGAATAAAGTGTGATTGCTAGTCACTATGCTGGAAATCGGTAGAGTTTGTAAAATAGTTCAACGGTTCGGCATTACACAAAGCATACGGTTGTTTTAAAATGGAGTGTTGCAATTTATCATTATTTAAAATTATTTTGATAGTTAAAAAAATAATGCTATAGCATAGTTACACTGCAAAAAAAAAAAAAAAAAAAAAAAAAAAAAAACCTTTGTTATGTTTTTAAGTCAAAATATCAAACATTTCTAGACATTAAGAAAATTATATTGTCTTGTTTTCTGAAATAATGTGTCAAAATTGAGTTTTTTTCTCTAATATAATAATTCCTGACATTTGTATAGCACTTTTCTGAAAACTCAAATTGCTTTACACACTTTTTGAGGTGGAATCTCCTCATCCACCACCAGTGTGCAGCATCAACCTGAATGATGCGACGGCAGCCCTATTGTGCCAGACTAGGGTTGGGTATTGTTTGGGGTTATTTCGTTACCGGCGCTACATTGATACTTTAAAAATGGTACCGGTGCCAAAACGGTGCCTGAACCGCCCTTTTAGCCACAAAATTATTTGACAAAAAATATACATGTATTAATTATTATAATTGAAAAATATAAATATATATTTATAAAATGTTTAAAGAAAACATCAATATATATTTTATATATTTGAATAGCATAAATATATTTCTTCTGATCATTTGTTTGTTAGCATGAATGCAAGATTTGCATTTTGCTCTTAACATTACATTAGCTTACTACTAGCCTATAAAAAGGCTGTCAACAAAATCAGGGAACACCTTTTTTTCTGGGTTTGGGGCTTGTGGCTATACCTTTAAATGGACATCAGTGATCTAATGATTTGCCTTAATCTGAAAAAGATAATAATATGATTCAGGTGTGTACATAAGTTGCTTTCTGAAACTTACATTTGAGAGCCACGACATGGCGCGCACATGACAGTTGAAAGTATCACACACCAGACGCACACTGGGTTTCAGTACCCAGTACTGGGTTTCAGTACTACGCCAGACCTGTGTTAGGGTGTGTTAGGGTGTTAGGACCCAAACAGACCGCAGGTTGAGCGAGGCCTGCTGGTGTTGCTAGCACCACATCCAGCAGCCATCTAGCTTTCCCATGTGGTTTCCCATTCAGGTACTGACTGGGTACAGCCATGCTTAGCATCAGTGTCACAATTGAGCTAGCCTTACAGTCACGTTGATAGAGGGGTGGGACAATACCACAAAAATCTGCTGAAGACTTTCAACTTATAACCATACAGCGGGGATACTCCGTAACATAGTTTTGGTTGTCCACCAAAAGTGTTTTGCATAACACTTTGGTGGACACTAAGCCTCAAACAAGCAGAATAATCGGTCAGTGATTATAGTTAAGATAACAGTTATAAGTTAATTCTAACCAGTGTTAATTCTTAGGTCATGCACTTTGAACTTTGCAAGAAACTAAGAGTGTCCAACTCCAGGCACCATACATCATGTTTTTGCAGGACTGATTGAACACACTACCTAACAAAAGTCTTGGAGTCAAACCCAATTGTTAGAGCAACAAATAACAACTTGACTTCTAGTTGATCATTTGGAAAAGTGGAGAAGGTGTATTTTTTCTGATGAATCAGCTGTTGAACTGCATCCCAATCATCACAAATAGGTATTGACGAGGAATCCAAAGAATCTTGATGAACTCTGGAAGTCCTGCTAGAATGCTTTCTTTGCCATTAGACTTTTGTCTAAGCAAAGTCAGACCTTACTGACTCAATTGAAATCAAGGCATGATCATATTTTATTTTGGTAAATAAACGTAATCTAGAGGCTTTTGGCTTGCATGTTAGCCACTTCTAATACCAAATGATCAACTAGAAGTCAAGTTATTATTTGTGGCTCCTCAAACGTGGATACGCAACAAGACTTTTGTCAGGCAGTGTACAGGCAGTTTGTGCATGTGTTTGAAAATGTAACTGTAGTTTAATTCTGTATTGTTTAAGGCCATTTGGCGAGTTCACATTTTCTTAAATACTTCTATACTCTACGTGTATGCTTGTGTTTTATGCATGTCTTAAGTTTTTTTATTTATTTATGTATTTATTTTTTGTAATCTTAAGGTTAGTTTGTTATTTTTCTATCCCAATTTGATTGGACAGGAATTGGGATTGGGATTGGGACTGGTTATTCTACTTAGTCAATCACCAAGAAAAAACAAAAATACAATAAATAAACAAAGCATGTGGGTTAATGACTGTGGGTTAAAGGAAAGTAGAGTCAATAGTACAGATACAGTACCAAAATTGTACAAATTTTTTAAACTACTACAATTCCTGAGAAACACTACTCTGTTACGGTAATTTGAGTTTTTGTAATTAGTTACTGGTTATATATTTCAGGTCATTCTTTTAGTGTACTGAGAAGAAAGTACATGATTCAACAAATGTTTTTTTTTTAGGAGATAAAAACACATGTATTTAATCTGAGTATCCTGTTATGAAGATATACATAAGGTTGAAAGTTAACACCTTAGTTTAAGAACCAATTTACGCTATTAACTTCCTGCTTATTATAAAACAATGTTTATTTGCACTTATGGAGTATGATACTACTACTGCTATGACTTTATTAACTTGTAATAAGCAGCAAATTACTAGTCTATTAAGATAAAAGTCTTCGTTAATGGCTTGCTAATAGTGACGATTGTACCTTAATTGAGTTTGACGGAAAAGGTTTTTCAAACAATTGTTTATATGCCAGACTTTACTTGTTTGAATGAATATGTAATAAGAATTATACATGAATGTGGTCAAAGTAATTAAAAAAATAGCTCTGTGGTTTGTGTGAAATGAAATGTAATAATCGAACACATTGTAAATGTAATGTAAATGTAATGTGTATTTATATAGCGCATTTTGTGTATGGCCATACACCCAAAGCGCTTCACAATCATGAGGGGGGGGGGGGGGGGGGGGTCTCTCCACACCACCACCTAATTAAATAGCAGAAGTTATATCTTTACCACTTAAACCGTAACAAATGACAGTACATAACACAGTGAATAGTTAATTGATCTAATGGTTAATTGCAAACAAAACTTTGGTACATTTTTTAATCCATTTACATAATTGCTTCATTACCATAGTTTCTTAATTACCAATGGACTTTTATAGTGAAGAATGTTAACGTGTTGATAAATAAAATAAAACTTTTAGTATCAAAATCAAGCAAAATATAAAATAAATAATAAAATAAAAATAAAGAAATAAAAATAAATAAATAGGAGCTATAAAATAATCATCCTCATTGAAATAATGAGATGGAAAATAATGGAAAATGCAGATTTGCCATCACTTTGCCATCATTTCAAGCTTTAATATTTAATAAACTAACACTTTTAATGGTATTTACTAGCATGAAATAAGAACATATTGCAAATCGCTTAATCATAGTTGAATATGTACTAAAACATTATTAAAATCAAATGTTGCCATATACAACAAAACAACAATATAATAAAAATGTATTAATAATAATAATAATAATAATAATATTATAATGATTATTATTATCGTTGTTGTTGTTGTTGTTTTTCTTATCATTATATTATTTTTTATATTGTTGTTGTTATCATTATTATTAGTATTATTATTATTAGTATTATTATTATTATTATTATTATTATTATTATTATTATTAGTATTATTATTATCATTGTTGTTGTTCTTGTTCTTGTTATCATTATATTATTTTTTATATTGTTGTTGTTATTATTATTATTATTATTACTATTATTAGTATTATTATTATTAGCTAAAGAAATGTTTAAAACTATAGAAACTGTTAATAAATTTAGCATAAACCCCAACTAAAACATTTACACACGCCAAATAGCTTCTCAAATAATGTCGAACACATATTTTGATGACACTGATGCCAAACTCAAACACCACTCAGAATCCCAACAATAGCAAAACACATGCCATTCATTAAAACGAAGCCGGACTATTTGTTTTCACAGCAAGTTATGAGCTATGCGCCGCAAACATCAGAGCACCCAATTCAAAGTCCAGACCACGTAATCTCTTCTGAGCACACTGAAATTGTTGAAATGCTTGAGTACACCAAATATGTTGGATTTCTAATGGATACAGAGGATGAATTCTTATGAACAGAGGCGCAGACTCTCTCTCTCTCTCTCTCTCTCTCTCTCTCTCAAAAGAGCACTGCAGAGAAAAGAAAGTGTGCCATCTTCTGGACTGTTTCTGCAGCATTTTTCTTCAAATCAAACTGTGTATAAGACCAGTCACATCACAGAATTTGGTTCAAATCCAAGTGTGTATGATAAAAGTGTTTGTTTCATTTGCTTAAAAAAGTGCTTAAAAAATAAGGATGAGACTCGAGTCATGTCATAATCCCCACTAAATCACAGAGGTAAAGCTCTATTGGTGACATTTAATTAGCATATTTCCATGCTCTTGATCACATGTATTAGAGTATAATAAATGCCTCATCGCTGTTAGTCTCAGATGAATTGCTTTTGGAGAGCTGTGTGTATTCTTGAGTGTGTTTGTGACTAATGTGATCAAATCAACTGTGAAAACAACCTTGGTTGCTTCACTACAAAAAAATAAAAAATAAAAAAATGCTGCTTGTTTAAACTACTTATTTAAAATGAGCTGAATCAACACATTTGAGAGTTTTTGAGACAAATTAATTGTTTTATGTTTAATCCACTTAAATTTGAAGAAAAAATTAAAATAAGTTAACCTAATTTGTGTTGAGGCCAAATTATATATATATATATATATATATATATATATATATATATATATATATATATATTTTTTTTTTTTTTTGATTAGTGTTAATTTCAAGTGCAAAAAATATATTTGTATAAAACTTGTAACGGTGCTTATAATTGGTGGGTGCAACTAAATTTTGGCTGATGCGTCTATTTTTTTTTAAAGTTAGGAGCACTGGTGCTACCAAGCAAAAAGGTTAATTTCGAGCACTGAACAATGTTCAATAGTGGATCTAACTTAGAAGTTCAAAATTGTAAATCCCCTAATAATTAATAATTCTGTTGTTTGTTTAGATTTATTGGTGCTGCAGTATTATAATCTATAACACAGAACTTGCAAAACCTTAAACATACTTTCCAACAACTGATATTTCAACAGCTTTTATTTATTTTATTATTTTTTTCTGAATATTATTGAAAACAAACATAGTTCTGTACTATCATGTATCTAACATACAGTAGGTATAAATATTTACTCGAGTAAATATTATAACAAATAATAAACATTGCAATATATCAATGTATCATATATTACCATTCCAATACAAGAACAATATATCCAAATGCATTAGAATAATGTAGCTACTAGCTAACAATGTTTATTTATTATGCTATATACTGTACTACGTCTCTCTTTTCTGCATCAGAGCCAACTTTCTGGAGGTGATGTCTCAGAATTTTTTGTGGATCTGACAGGAATTGATCTTGTTTTTATTGACGTTATCATTTGCATTCAGCAATTACTCACAATAAATGCCAGTCTGTCCAGCCACTGCACATCATGTGACTTAACCAAAGCATCTCATTGGCTAAACCAAGGTCTTCTCTTTCTAATGAAAAGAAAATTGAAAATTGGTCTTCAAGACAGGTAGGAAAATGAACAAATATCATGTTGCCTTATGGCAACACCATACAATAGAGTTATTTCACACAATTTTGACTTGCTTGACAAATATTCAAAAAATACTCGAAGTGACTTGACTTGGACTTGATTATCATGACTCTAGACTTGACTTGAAATTGAGTTAGATTGGCTGCTCCAAACATATTGAAGGGGCGGTTTACATGCAACATATTTTGCATGCTCAAGTTCGTCATTTCAAATGGAGACATGTGCAAGCTTATACAATACAAGTGGGAACTTTGCAACAATTACAACATTGTTGCAAATAAAATTTCTATCGTCCATCACTACTGTATTTTAACATTTATGTTCAGTTAAATCATCCAAAATAGAAATTATTTGACAGTGACCCATGCTAAACCCAGAAAATAATGACTTGACTTCCTTAAGACTTGCATTTGACTTGCTCATGTGTGGGTTACTCCCATCAAGAGAGTTTACCCAAAAATCTAAAAAATCTCACTATTCACCTTAAGTTTTTTTATCTGTTAAACACAAAATAATAAATTTTAAAAATGACAAAAATAAATAACCATTGGCTTCTACAGTATTTGAATCTTTTTTTTTCTATGGAAGTCAACATTTACATGCTTCCATCATTTTTTTAAAATATCATCTTTTGTGTTCAACAGAAAAAAAGAAGGTCAAACTGGTTTAGAACAAGTCAAGCATGAGTAAATGATAACAGAATGTTCAGTTTTGGGTGAACTTTTCCTTTAATGGATGTGACTTCATACTATATATAGACTCACTCTTATAGTCAATGACCACATCTTTGGTTTGTAATACATTTAGAAAAAGATAAGACTCCTCACTTGACTCTACAAGCTCAATGACAGCTTTATGGCTAATTTAATTATTTTGAAGCAGATCGACAATAAAAGTATCATCTGCACACTTTGTAATATGTTGATTTGATCAAATACTTTGCTTTAGATATGCAACTGTTAAATGAATATTCCCAGAGTCCACAATCCCCACATTTATGCCTTCAAATAACCAGCATTGCCTATTTTAAGGCTGTATCCTAAGACTTCACATTACCACGAATGCTGTTTGAACATGCATAAATCATTCATAAAATCTGACTTAAAAGGCATCTTCCACATGACCTTTGAAAATGTCCTGCCAAATGCCATCTTCACTGGAAAGAGCGATCTGTTTGTCCTCAGCATATACAGGTGTTCCCCCTTATGCCTGTGCTCATTGGAGCCTAGCTATTTATCAATATGGTGTGCTTGAGCTTTTGTGAAATGACTCCCACACCATATCAGCTATAATAAATCTCAACGAGCAGCTAATCTGCTATTCATCAGGACTCATTAGCAGAGCTTTACTCCCGCAAGGCATTTTGTGGAGTAGTTCAGCTGTGAAGGGTCAGAACACATTGTCCGAATCTTCTTTTCAGTGTCTGACAAGGTAAAAAGTAAGATTAAGTGGTCAATCAGCCAACATAGATTTTTATTTTTATTTTATTTTATTTGGCCTTATACTATGTACTTACATCAAACATATAACCACAATATATTTTGTTCATAATGTATTGCAGAACAATTAGGGTGTTACAAAAACACTTGAATTCTTAAAGTGGGTTGAGGGTAGGATTAGGGACAGGGTTGGTGGGTGGTTGTATCGTTGACAAAAGTGAAGAGCAGGGGAGGGGATTGGGGCTTGCTGCTGGGGTTGGAGCTATGGCGAACGAAAGTAAAGAGCCAGGGTGAGGGGTGTATCAAGGAAAAAAATGAAGAGGGTGGGGGGGTAGGGGGCATTGGGATAGAGAGTGATTGGGACCCCATATAGTAACTTTGGAATCCTCAAAATGGCAAGGGCCCTTAAAATC
>NC_141037.1:52915000-52952500 GCF_052040795.2 Danio rerio | reverse complement strand
GTGTTTTGGATGATGTGAGTCTAGTATACATCTTATCGGAATCCTGTCAGTACCAGTGAAGTGAACTCCGTCAGAGCCTTATCCCTCTCATGAATAAGTGCATTTGACATTTAGCAATGAAAGAACTCTTAGCCGAGTATTTTCAGGTCTGTGCAAGACATTCAACAGGTTTCCATCGAAGACGAAAAAACAAATTGCCTGTGGCTTTTTGACAGCCCAGTCAGCCAAACCCACAGCACAGCACATCTTCTATTTTCACCTTCAGAAAGAGTATAGAGTGTGTGTACTAAACCAATCCACTATCCTACATTCCTTCTCAGAACTATTCTTATATATATTTTTTACAAAGCTAATGGTACGTTTGGTGTATCTGGGGTTTTGTGTGTGTTTGCAGCTGTCAAGTGGATATTTCACACCTGTGGAGCGACAGGACAAGATGGCCCAACACCAACCCAGTGCAGTAACTCCTACCGCAACACCAATGTTAACGTCACAGTAGGCACTAAGGGGCCATTCAAGGGGATCCAAATGTGGCAGGTTCCAGAGACAAGGAAATACAGGTACACACACATCTTGTTATGTGTGGTTTATGAGAACTCTCCATAGGCTTAATGCATTTCATACAGTTAAAATGGGTTATTATATTAGCCGATTGGCAACACGGTGGCGGAGTAGGTAGTGCTGTCGCCTCACAGCAGGAAGGTTGCTGGTTCGAACCTCGGCTGGGTCAGTTGCTGCTTCTATGTGAAGTTTGCATGTTCTCCCCGCATTTGCGTGGGTTTCCTCCAGGTGCTCCGGTTTCCCCCACAGTCCAAAGACATGCGGTATAGGTATATTGGGTAGGCTAAATTGTCTGTAGTGTGCGAGTGTGAATGAGTGTGTATAGGTGTTTCCCAGAGATAAGTTGCAGCTGGAAGGGCATCCGCTGCGTAAAACATGTACTGGATAAGTTAGTGGTTCATTCCGCTGTGGCGACAGCAAATTAATAAAGGAACTAAGCCGAAAAGAAAATGAATGAATATTAGCACATTCTAAAATTATCACTATTAAAAAGGTGTTATCAGTGGTTATCAGCGTATGGCATAGGCCAGTAGGGACCTTCTGCATCTAATGGTAGGCTCAAAAGTTGTTATCATCCATCCACATGGTTAATCAGCTATAGATTGCTTACGGCGCGGTCGGAAGTTAATGGGAATTATTTATAATATTTATTAAATTTCCCATTAATTGTATTTTATCAACGTCTACCCCAACTCTAAACCCAATCGTCACAGTAATGTAAAAACAGTTCTGTATCTGAAGCCTTCTCTATTAATATAGCTGATTAACCATGTGGATGGATAATAACATAGAGGTAAAGTTGGTTTTATATTCACACATTCGTTCATTTAGAAGTTCTAATACTGTTTACCATGTTACTTTGGATATTTTATCATAATTAGCATGCAAGTGTGACCTCTAAACAACATTAACATTATCTAATTCACTGTGAACAACGGTGTACTTTGATAGTCATTGGCTGCTAATATGATTCCCCTATTTAGAATTTGCAAAGAATATGTTTTCTAAAATTATATTATTGAGGGGAATGTGTGAATATCCGAATATAAAACCAACTTTACCTCTATGATAATGACAATATTCTGAGCCTACTAGGTAGATACTAGGTAAGGTGATAACCACTGATAATGCCAATTCAATCGAGTGATAACAATAGAAGCAGGTAATTATATGGCCTTACACTGAAACACAACCCTCACAGGAAACCGGTATCAACATTTGAATGTTAATACGCTCCATTAATAGGATTTAAGCACTCTGAATTATAAGTATATCATACATAATGGCGTTGTAGAGATATAAAAACCAGTATTGACACTTGAGGGGATGTTGGCACACTTTATTTTGATGGTCCATTTGTTGAATTAAGTTCCATTGCATCTACATGCTCACTAATTCTCATTAGATTATACATAGACTTTTAGCTTAGGGTTAGTGTTAGGGTTGTGGTTAGTGTGAATTGCACTTGCAAAGTTTCTTATAGTCAGATAAATATCTGTTGAAGGAGCAGAATCAGCAGATAATAAGCAGACAGTCTACTAATATTCAAATGGACCATCAAAATAACGTGTTACAGTGGGTGTTTCTGATGTATGAAGTCCAAACAATAAGGATGTTTACATCTTTTCTGGGTTTATTAATCATACAGTTTGTTCAGATGCATATTTTACTCACAGTTCCATTGCATCACGAACCCCATAGAATGGTTATCCATGCTCCTTTGGAGTACTCACAAACCTCCACATCACAGCACACGCGGTGTGCTTTCCTTAATTGCACACCTGTGTCACTCTTCCTGGATGCCTGTGTGTGGTTTGAAGCTGCACTCCACCCTGTGGCCAAACAAAGTATTACAACAAAAAAAGAATACAAAATGGCTCTTACAAAAGCCTAAGTTGCTATACTCATGTCGAACGGTGCTTGTAAACCACTAAAAACCAGTTCACATACACACACAGGTTTGTTTCACTATCTTTGTGAGGACATTAATGTTGTTGTTGTTTGTTTGTTTGTTTGTTTGTTTTTTTCTATCAGGGGTCCGTTCTTCGTAGGTGGATTACTCAGTTAGCTGGATTTGGAAATTGACGATTTGACACGATCCAGGATCGTTTCGTTCTTCAAAGCTGATTCGAGAGTTGTTGTCATAGCAACAGTTCTGCTAGGTCAAACCTGATCGGGAGCAGGTTCAATTCATATAAACAGGATTAGATTGGCTTAGTTCAAGCAAAGATAATAGAGAAAGTATGTTCCCAATTCTGATATTTTCTTACAGTAGTAGTTATATACACTTGGGAAAATGGTACATATTTTTAACTATATATATAAAGTTATAGTCATTAATAAAATAAATTAAGTTATACATATTATTAAAACGTATGCAATCTGCACCCTCGAAATGAAAGTACAAAGACTGCCACCTGGTGGTGCAAAGAGAAAACTTATTGATATGAACTTTTTAGATCGCTTTAGTACAAATTGTTTATAACAGAAATGCACAATTATGTGACTTTTTTTAAAAGCAATAATACATTTATGCAGTCATAAACATGTTTTGACAGTTAATATGCCAGTGATTTGATGCTTCACAAAAGTTGCAGACGCCTTTACCAATATGAAAATGCTTTTGTAAACAACCAGTTATTCATTACACAGATTAAAAAAACGGCTACTATAATAAAGAAAATATTTTGTAAATGTGGAACTAAATACATTGATTTGCATTTAAATACATGATGAACACACTTGACACATGAAAGTGTAAAGCCTGCAGCTCACAACAAATGTGGAAGGTTATTGCGTGTCATATTTAACAAACCGTTTACTGCTAATTTGATGTAATTTTGCTCACATGGATAATTGAATATTAATCAGATGATGTCATTACGCTACTGTGCCGTTAGCCAATCGTTGCATTGCTGATCATGATTTCGAGGATTGATAGATCTGTCCTTCACAACACACACAGCGATCTCAGATCAGTTTATTTAGACATTCTAGTCTGATTCGCGAACTTGTTTGAAGAAACAAATTAGCAAGAGATCAGTTATCAAGATTAAAAGATCCAGGATCTTCCAAATAATCTTAGAATATTTAAGCGAGGTACGAAGAACGGACCCCTGGTTAAAGATGGTGTCTATGGAGAAAAAAAAGCCCACCCTTACCCCAAACAAGGCCTCACATAAACAAGTGCATATCTTTAGATGCTAAAAACAATAAAATAAAAAAAAAATCTATCAGAAATGTCCTCACTAGGCGGTTATTTTGATATTTCACCACATAAGTGAGTAAGTGAGGTGACAAAAAATGGGACATCAGCAATGTTTTCGTAATTCACCATTTCCTTGTTGATAGCACAAATCTGTGTCCTGTCATGTCACAAACACGCACACGCACACACAGACACACGCACACACAGACACACACACACACACACACACACACACACACACACACACACGCACACACACACACACACGCACACACACACACACAGCACAAGGGATTTGAAAATAAAGCCCTGTGCACTGCGGCTTTCTACTTACTGTAAAAAGATTTAAAGCCAAGTGAGTGTCCAAAATAGCACCATCTAGTGCTTATTCAAAATATATAAACTGTAAAGAGTACTAAAAAAAACCTTATGCTGTGTTCACACCAAACGAGGAAGAAGCATCAGGCGTGAGTGATTTACACGTTAAGTCAATGAAAACCCATGAATAGGCATCCTGCGGGGCGAAACACGCCAATGACACAAATTGTGCAAATGGCGCGGCGTGAATGGCACGACATGAGCATTTGACGAACTTAACATGCGTTTTGCACGAATCACTCCAGATTTAAAAATCTGACCTTAAGCGTACATTCGCCCCGCATTAACCAATCAGGAGCTTGCTCTTGTAGGGGCGTGATTGTGACCAGCCGACACCAACAACAGTTCATCAAACTGGGCTCAGCTCATTCAGAAGCACCACTGAAAGCCTCCATCATGCAGGTTAAGTTTCTGGAGGAAATTATGAGCTCACAGAGCTGGATGCACCTCTGAAACGATCTAGTGGACTCAGACACGACCATAAACATATCGACACAGTTTTTCAGCCTTCATAAAGCACATAAAAAATTTTTTTCTTAATAAAATCCATGTTAGCCATTACACAATAAAGCTAGACAGTCACCGGGCAGACAGAAGCCCTGTCCATCTGGGTATGTTCTGAAGTAAATTTGACGCTTGAATGAAGCGGATTTGACAAGCGAATGAAGCAGGGTTTGACGTGCGAATGAAGCGAGTTAACTCAAATGTTCACGCGGCTATTTACGCGCGAATAGCGCAATTTATCTGCGTGTTCTGCCACTCAAGTGAACACAGCATTACACTTACTCCCAGGGCCGTTTAAATCGAAGTTGATATATAGGGCGCATAATGTTAGTGTTTCGTAACATAATTTTTACGAGGTGGGTCGTTAGCCCGACGCTCAACCCCCAACCTGGAGGACCAGGACACACACACACACACACACACACACACACACACACACACACACACACACACTCACACACAAACACACACACACACACACACACACACACACACACACACACACACACACACACACACACACACTCACACACACACAAACACACACAAACACACACACACACACACACACACACACACACACACACACACACACACACACACACACACACACACACACACACACACACACTACAGACAATTTAGCTCATCCAATTCACCTATAGCACATGTTTTGGGACTGTGGGGGAATCTGGAGCACCCAGGAGGAAACCCACTCATTACCCACTGCACCACACTTCCAACCTAAAAGCATTACACACTATCGTTTATTAAATAACTCACTGTAAAGTACACACTGTAAAAAAAATTGTGTTCCACACAAAATCTTCATGTTGTCCCAAAACAAATCGTTTAATTTAATCTAATCATTCATTCATTTTATTGTCGGCTTAGTCCCTTTATTAAGCCACAGCGGAATGAACCGCCAACTTATCCAGCAAGTTTTTACGCAGTGGATGCCCTTCCAGCCCCAACCCATCTCTGGGAAACATCCACACACACTCATACACTACGGACAATTAAGCCTACCCAATTCACCTGTACCGCATGTCTTTGGACTGTTGGGGAAACCAGAGCGAAGGCAGGGAGAACATGTAAACTCCACACAGAAACGCCAACTGAGCCGAGGTTCGAACAAGCGACCCAGCGACCTTCTTGCTGTGAGGCGACAGCACTACCTACAGCGCCACTGCCTCGCCCTTAATCTGATCAGTTTTTACTAATTTAAGAGGATTAAACATAAAACAATTAAGTTGTCCTAACAAAACATAACAGAACTGTATTGTTTCAGCTCATTTGTATAAGTAGTTTGATTAAGCAGTAACAAGTGCACGCTCTGATATGGGGCATCGCTAAAAAAAGGTCAAATGCGTGGTACATGCATTGAAGCTTCAGGTTCACACACGGTTAATGAGGACTCTCCATAGACTTAATCTATATTATAATGTAAAAAAAAAAAAAAAAAAAAAACACTTATTTTATGGCCCTACTCTACCTCTACCCATAAACCTATCCCTCACAGGAAACATGGTAAACTGTGAATGTCAAAAGACACTGTTAATTAAGATTTTTAAGCATTTTGAATTACAAGGACACGAGGCATGTACTTGTAATGATTCCTTTTCCTTCAGCTTAGTCCCATTATTCATCAGGAGACACCACAACAGAATGAACCACCAACTTATCCAGCATATGTTTTACACAGTGCACGACCTTCCAGCTGCATCCCAAAACTGGGAAATAACCATGCACTCTTACATTCACACACATATAGTACACTACGGCAAATTTAGTTTATTCAATTCACTACTTCTGAATGTCTTTGGACTGTGGGGGAAACCAAAGCACCTTCTGGGTCTGAGGTGACAGTGTTAACCACTGAGCCACCATGCCGCCCTTCCTTATCTACAAACATAATAAACTATAGTAGGTCAAACCCATATCATTATACAGTTGTGTGTCCTTGTAAACAACAATAAAAAATCACACACACATACTGTACAGTCACATTATGTCCTGACCACCACCAGCTGCAATATCCTCCAGGAGTTTAGCTGTTAGTTTTTCGAGCATGAAATAGGAAAGCATTCTTCTTCGACACAATTGCTGGCTGTTATCAACCCTGTCAGGTCATTCAGGTAATTGTTGTCTGTGGAGCTGGAGGAATGAGAAAAAAACACATTTCCACAGTCATCAGCTGCATTGCTGGGGTAGTATCCAGACTGATAATAGCATTCACTTAGCAAAGTCTGTAAAGAAAACTCTCCACTTTTTCATTTTTTTTTACCTAGAATGCATTGTATAGACGATCCTGACCCAAAGGGGATTTCGAAAGGAAGTAATGTGTCATCCTCTGATATATCTTATTTGATCAAATGCTGAAACAGCATTGTAAGTAGCATCTTTGGGGGACGAGAATAACAGCAAGACAATTTCGCTCAAACAGTTCAAACAAGATGGCTTATTAGATTTCTGAAAGCATGCGTAAAACTATTTGAATGTCTGGCAAATGAGAGAGGTTTGCAAGCCAAATTTATTTGTATATCATATTTTCCACAAGCTGGAAGTTTCCGCTTTTTAACACATTGTAAATATTTATTTTTTAATAATTATTTAAAGCCCTATACATTAAAATGTGCTGATTTGCTTATTAAAGCACATATGATTGCTTAATATATATATATATATATATATATATATATATATATATATATATATATATATATATATATATATATATATATATATATATATTTATTTTTTTATTTTTTTTTTTTTTGGTCTTTCTCTACCATTGTAAAGTAAAAGCTATTTAAATTATTCTTTATTGCTTCAGTGATAAGCGTCGTATAGAAAAGATGCTCCACCAGAAAAAGGTGGTTTGCCATCTCCAGGTTGGAAGAAAATCCTTACCCCAGGTATCCCCAAGGATCTTGGGGTTTTGTTTACAAAAATTAAAATTGACAGGCAGATTGATGCAGCGGCAGCAGTAATGCGGTCGATGTACTGGTCCATTGTGGTAAAGAAGAAGCTGAGCCGAAAAAGCAAAGCTCTTGAATTTTCTTGCTTTTCTACATTCCTGCTCTCACCTATGGTCACGAGCTTTAGGCCATGACCGAAAGGACAACATCTCGGATACAAACAGCTGAAATTAGTTTCCTTTGCAGGGTGGCAGGGTGCACCCTTATAGATAGAGTGAGGAGCTCTGTCACGTGGGAGGAGCTCGGAATAGAGTCGCTGTTCCTTCACATCGAGAGAAGTCAGCTGAGGTGGCTCAGGCATCCTACATTTCAGATGCATCCTGGATGTCACCTAGGGAGGTGTTCCAGGCATGTCCCACCGGGAGGAGGCCTCAGGGAAAACCCAGGAACGCTGAAGGAATTATGTCCCTCGGCTGGCCTGGGAACGCCTCAGGATCCCCCCGGAGGAGCTGGTGAAGATGTCTGGGGAGAGGAAATTCTGGGGTTCTCTCCTAACGCCCTATTCACACGGGGCGTCAGCGTCAACGCTTCCCATTCACTTTGAATGGGTGACGTCAGGTGTTGCCGAACTGCATTGTGGATCCGTCGGCATCGCTTCAGAAGCGTTGCTCGCTGCAGAAGTTGGGACTAGCTCAACTTTTCAAGCACCAACGGAAGCGTCAGCCAATCAGATCGCTGTATGCAACTTCAGTAACTTCAGACTTCAGACACGCCTTCAGTCAAGCGTTAACGCTGAAGCCCCATGTGAATAGGGCGTAAGACTGCTGCCCCTGCGACCAAGCCCCGAAAAAAAAATAGGTCAAAAATGAATGAATGATCAAATACAACGTCTGTTGTCTTTAATTAATTTACTCACAGAGCCCCATAAACATTCTTTCATTAATTTTCTTTTCGGCTTAGTCCCTTTATTAATTTGGGGTCACTACAGCGGAATGAACCGCCAGCCCCGTAAACAGAGCTTATAAAGTTTCACCTGTCATTTACGTTAAAGCATTTTCATATTAAAATGCCATTTTAGAAATTCAGACTGGTGTTTTTATTGCTATTCAGAAAAAAAACGGCCAATTGTGAGTGTTACCAAATGTAAGTGTTACCAATTATCTCAGTTAGAGTGTTTATGTAGGCATTAAACAACAGGCATGGGGCTTTCGTGTCATTCAGTTCAATGATATTGTGGAAATTAAAAGATTGCTGGTTTAATCCCTGTAGAAATAAGTTAAGAGTCATTGGCATTGTGCTCTTGAGATAGGCACTTAACCCCGGGTCACTCCAAGAGAAGTATATAAGTGCACTATAATTACTTTCAATGAGAGCATCTGTTTAATGTTTGCTTACTTCTTTGTCATGGGTTTAGGATCACGGCATATGGAGCAGCTGGTGGACGCAGTGTTCTGGCGGTTCACAAGTCACATGGGGTGTACATGACCGGAGACTTCCTGTTACAGAAGGACGAGTTGCTCTATATTCTTGTGGGACAGGAAGGAGAGGATGCTTGCCCTAATGTGAGCAATACTAATTGGAAGAAATAAAGCTTTTTAAAGTTTATTTGTTTGTGTTAGTATGTGTGTTTGTTTATTTATTTATTTATTTATTTATTTATTTATTTATTTATTTATTTATTTATTTATTTATTTATTTATTTATTTATTTTTATTTGTTGTATTTTTATTTGCTGTGGTTGGTATTTAGCATTTGTCATTTTGTTGTTTGTTTTGTTTCTGTTAAGTTTTTTGGTTTACATAAATGAGTATGAGAAATAATAAAAAAAGTGTGGAATTAATTAAATTATTTATTTATTTATTTATTCATTTGTTTATGTTGATGTATTAACCCTTTAACTGCCCACCTATATATATACATATATATATATATATATATATATATATATATATATATATATATATATATATATATATATATATATATATATATATATATATATATATATATATATATATTCAAAATAAAATATTTTAAACACTAAATCACCTTTATTTTTTTAAAGTATGCCATAATTTTTTTTAAATTTTCATTTAACATGTTTTGTTGTTGTTGTTTTATTTTTTTTATTTTTTTTTCAAATGTAGTACTGCAACAGGATGTTTTTTTTTTTTTTTTTTAAATTTCAGTAAACCAACAATGCTGTTTGTGTAAGCCATTATTTAAAACAGTCATTCTTTAAATGATTTTAACAGTTAATATTTAAAAGAGTAAAAACATGGTGAACCATTTGTTAAAGCGGCAGTTTAAGGGTAAATCTCATTTCATCTTATTTTTCAACAAATATCTTTCTTTGTTGTTGTATAAACAATAAAATGTGTAATACTAGTGTATTGGGGTGTGTTATTCTATTAGTCGGGCATGATTCTGCCCATATAAATGGAAGAGATCCTGGGTTCATATCCCGGACGAGCCCCCAATTGTTATGATCCACTTCTTTTCTATGGGGTTGGAAGGAAGGTAACAAACAGAAAAAAGGGAAAGAGTTAAATAAAATTTGTGACAAAATGTAGTGATAATAATATTGGATTATATTATTCGATGGAAAGATGTTTTTGTTTTATTATTATTTTCATTCCATCCTCACAACCAATGTTTACTCTAAACTGGATTATGTGGGAAACACCAGAGAAACTAAGAAAATTTAAATCACACAAAAAGAACATATGATTTAACAATACTAAAAAATATATATTAATAATAATTGCTTTTGTTTGTTTTATTAGATTTTTTTGCTTGTTTTTTTTTAATAAGTAATTTTCTAATTTGTTTTTGTAATTAAATCTTCTTCTTCTTCTTCTTCTTCTTCTTCTTATTATTATTATTATTATTATTATTTTTTTTTTTATTATTTAATGTTCTTGTATTGCATTGCATTTTACTTCATCTTATCTTACCTGTCATAGATGGTACCTACTATGGACCGCATCTGCAGAGAACAGCAAGGGCCCTCTATCAATAAAACCCAGCTCAAGGGAGGTGGTGGTGGTGGAGGGGGAGGCACCTACGTCTTCAAGGTGACACTACATAGAAATATATTAAACATTATTAATTACATAATTACACACATTAAAACACAGCAAGGTTGTGGTATCAGCGTGCGTCTCTCACATTTTGTTCATTGACAATAAGAAGTTATTCCTGTTCACTGCAGGTGGTGAATGGAGTCCACATTCCACTACTGATTGCTGCTGGAGGTGGAGGCCGTGGATACAGCAGCCAATCAGAAACCCCAGAGGAAGTAATGGACAGGGATCCTAGCATCCCTGGCCGCAATGGAAAATCAGGAACTGCAGGTAACCTAACAAAAATGCTAATTTAATTATTAATTTATTAATTTTCCTTCGGTTTAGTTTCTTTAATCATCTGGGAACACCACAGCGGAATAAACCGCTAACGTATCGAGCATATGTTTTACGGAGCAGATACCCTTCCAGTTGCAACCCAGTACAGGGAAACATCCATACACACTCATTCTCACACATACACTATGACCAATTTAGTCTTTTCAGTTCAGCTATAGCGCATGTCTTTGGACTGTGGGGGAAACCGGAGCACCTAGAGGAAACCTACACCAACACTGGGAGAACATGCAAACTCCACACAGAAATGCCAACTGACCCAACCGGGACACAAACTAGCGACTTTCTTGCTGTGAGGCAACAGTGCTAACCACTGAGGTACCATGTCACCCTCTGATTGAATCAATTCTATAAAACAAATTGCATTATAAAACATTATATGATAAAACAGTATCAGCGGAAACTGCTTTGCCCTCAAAAAAAAAAAAAATCTTTAACTAAATGCAAATTGCCTCCATGAATAATCTTGATTAATTCCAGCATGATATCTACTAGTCTAAGGTTACTCTTTGCAACAGACAGCTCACAATGGCGTTAAATCAGAAAGCATTGCACATAGAGCCGCATCGTTATTGCTTAGCTTTATGTCTATAGCTGGAACTATGTATTTCTTCACCAGAATATCAGATTTGATTGATGGAAAACAAAATGAATAAATAAATAAATAAACTGCTCCCACAAGCTATTTCTTTTTCTTTTCTAGGCATGCACATAATAATTTTCTCTTTCTGCCTATGCATTAACATAGCCCTTTATCTAGTCTGAGATTGAATATGATTTTTTTTTTTTTTTTGAGGTGGTTTCTTCAAAATGCCTCTAGCAATTCCAGAAAGAGATTGAGCCTTCAAATTAGTTCTGGAATATTAGATATTCCTCAGATCCTTTAAAAAAAGGTCATACAACTGATTGGACTGTAATAAAACATTACAGTAATAGCGGAAATGATATATGTGCCCTGTTTTTAAGTCTTAGCAATTGAATGCGCAATTGCCTGTGCATGTGTTGTGGGTGACTGTGGGTCTCCTGTCGAGCAGTCAGTATGGCTTCTATCAGTGACGCTCTTTTCAAAGGCCAGATCCCCCACTGAGCTCTATTTACTGCTTCAGGGGTCCGAGAGCCTAGCACAAAATCTTTCACTACAAATTCTAGTCATATGTTTCCATCATTTCCATCAGGGCATTAACGAATTAGAAACTTGACTCACTTGTACGAGTTATTGATCCATATTAATCACACTTCATCTTGAGGTTTAGAGTTTTTATTTTTTTTTACAACATATGAACATTTTCTGATTGGAATATTTTCAACATAGGCTCATTCTGAAAATGTGGGCCTATATATATTTCTGGAGATCGTGAATTATGTAGACAGAAGAACGTAGGACTACATTTCGTTTTTAAAATGAACAATACGGGTGGTATGCTGGCGTTTCTTTTCGTGCTTACCAGCTGACCGATTACTTCCATGTGGACAGCTTTTCCCTGCTGTTAACACTTTGTCTAGTTAGCATGTCATACACGTAGGCGGACTTAAGACACAGAAGCCCAAAAATAAAATAAACAAAAAAATAGCAGGGTGATAATATGGTAAAATCCGAAAACGTGGTAAAAATCAGGTGAGGGCTTTACTCTTTCTGGATTGCTTTTTAAAACTGTCGGTTGGGTTTAGGGAAGTTGGTGGTCAATCAGTGCTTTTGAAAACACTATTGTTTGGGTTTAGGGAGGAAGAAAGGTGGGTCAGTCGATCGATCAGTCATTCAGTTGACATAAGCCTCTGGTGGATTTACGCAAGAACAGCAAACGTGAATGGCATTCACGAGAGAAATTTGAGATCTCAAAAACAGTACACAGCGGCGTATGGTGGATTCGTGAAAACAAAAACTGGAAAAAAAACGGATCTCCTGGGACATATTTGGGGCTCTCCAGAAACTCAGTACGTTTTCAGAATGAGCCTGGGTTGAATATTTTTGTTTTAGTCCAAGACCCCATCACATAATTTCGCTTTCTTGCAGGGATGCATTAAAACATAATGAATATTAAAGTTAGATAACATTTTCCACAATTTATGACTCTTATAGTGCCAGTGAACAGAGAACAGGGTATACACAGTTGGCACAGCACAAAAAGTCACTAAAGGCACAGTAAGTTTTACCATTATAGTTTGCTTTTTAAATGGCCATGAAACCGCCCACTATCAGTTCAAGGCCAGCTCTGAATTTTTTTTTAAAAATGCATGATAATGGGCGTGGAGCTCTGCGAGCAGAGGCAGGAGTGGGCGTGGCAAGCAATGCAAGGGAGAAGGAGGGGAGCGAACAACTGTTGTCAGTTAGCTCACAAAATGAGACACAAACCGTGAGGAGAAATAAACAGTAATTTAATGCCCTGCTTCATTTGTTATTCGTAATTTCATATACACACAACCACAATTTATATAATTATATAGATAATCGTGTTCATATAAACACTATAAATGAGGACTTCTCCCTCAATCCCCGGGTCTGAATGCTGACTCAGTGCAGCAGGTCTCTTGCCCTGTCAATTTTAACCATTAGCCCTGCTGCTAATCTAGAGGATTTAGGCAATTGCAGAAGCGCCGCGATGTGTTTAAATGTGAACAAACTTAAGTGATAAAAGTCCACCATAGGCTGGTCCACCGGCCCTGACAGCATTCTGGGGAAAAACATTCAACAAACTGGATCATGGAAACAAACACATACGACCCTTCATGAACAGCTAAATATGTGCCTTGGGTCCGTGGATGCAGTCTCACCAAATGACCAACATAGGGTCACACATCTTGGCACTGGCAGGTCTGTCTTGCCTTGGAAAGCATGCGCAGTCATGAATAATTAAGAGCTCTTCTCATAGGATAAGAAAACTCCGCTATGAATAATAATGAGAAACTGATGCCTAATCACTCCACTTGCAGTTTTGCGCTACATCACCAATTTTGATCCAGCCCCAAAAATCTTTTTAAACCCAGAAGATAAAATTAGCTGACAAAAGCTCAAAATTATCCATTTTGCCCACAATCAAAGCCAACAGATGCTAAAATTGTCTTAATTGAGGCTCAACACACACAAATCTGTTAAAATCTCAAACAATTAAGTACTCAAGGGTTTCTTGAACCTTTTTGTAATGTGAACAACTCTAAACACTAAATTACTGTCATTGCAACCAACTGGAACACCTTATCAAATGCATAACACAGGGACAACCATCCAAATACCCTAGCAAATTGGTTAGTTCAGCGTGAAATGGGCCTTTACATAGATCCCTTTCAACTGCAGTAGATGTAATTTCAGTCTGCGACCTATAGCATCTTTGCCAAAACTGGCCCTCATCATTGTCAAGGCCACCGACTGCAGTTCTGCCTCTATCCATAGGCACAGAGGATAAAAAGTCCCCTAAATAAACCTGGGTTCTCCCAAGGTTTGTTCTCCATTTCTATCAATTGGTAGAATGTTGGTTCCTTTCCACTGTCACCGCTGGCTTGCCTAGTCAGGACTGGTGTAGCTGCTCTTCAGTAGATCATCCTTCATTGTGACATTTGTATAAAAATGAAGTGACTCATGTGACACTGAGTTCTTTGCAGCATTCCATACCACTACTCTACTTCTGCACATGGTTGATATGCTGAATATATTCCACAATACATTCCAATTCCACTTGAGATATTGTTAAGTCTAGTCATCTATTCTCCTGTTCATCTATGTAAAGGGTGTCAAACTCAGTTCCTGAAGGGCCAAAGCCCTGCACAGTTTACTTCCAACTCTGTTACAACACATTTACCTGTAGGTTTCAATCAATTCTGAAGGTTTTAATTTGTTCGATCCTGTGTCTTTAATTAGGGTTGGAACAAAAAGATGCAGTTGGCCCTCCAGGACCTGTGATCTATGTAGTGGCTTTAACAAATTCTACATTGTAACTTGCCTAATAACTCATTAGCAATCACCTAGTAATGATGACCAATCAATCAACCAATGAATCAACCAACCATTCAATTAATTAATTGCCCAATCAATTGATTAGTCAATCAATTAATCAATCAATCAATCAATCAATCAATCAGCCAGCCAGCCAGCCAACTAATCAGGAATCATTTAAGACATTCTTCAATATCCTTCAAAACGTGTTCCTCAATCTCAATGACCTGACTGGATTTTTTACATTTATTTATATACTTTATTTAAAGAAAATCAAATGCAGCTGCTAAGAAATCAGCCGAGAGTTGGCAAAATGGGACAGCATTGACGTCTGAAATAATTTGCAACATTTTTTATTTGAACTTTCCATGCTGAGCAACAGCACTGACCTGCTTTAGAAGAACAGGGATGTTCACATGAGGCTATTTTCCCTGGAGACATCTCTGTGCCACTCTGCATACTTAGATCTGTTGACTGATGGAGGGGAAGCAGACAAAATATACACACATCATCACCTGTTGTGAAATTAATTAGCCACACAGAAAGAACGTGAAATGGGGCACAAGATTCTTTCTGTGTCATTTTTTTATGATGCATTTGTGTGGCTCTCTTTATTTCAGGGGGTGGTGGAGGTTGGAATGACAGTGCACCTGTTCCTCAAGGTGGCAGACCACTTATTTTGGGAGGTCAAGGTGGGGAACCCTGTCAAGCAATGGGATGGAAAACACGTGGAGGTTTCGGAGGTGGTGGAGGAGCCTGCACAGCTGGTGGAGGAGGTGGAGGATACAGAGGTTAGCAATCTTTGCATTCAATTCCCAACCGTGGCTTATTGAAAAATGTGAACTTGCTCACATTTATGTAAAACTCAGTGCAATTTCCAAGACCCTTGAGTATTAAAGTCCAAAAAGGTAAAAACTGTGCTTGTTGTTGTTAGACTTGGATCTTTGTTTTTCCTCTAATTTAGAAACCAATTATAGCACTGTTTTAAAGTGTGTCCTTTAAATGTAAGACAACATAGGGTGCCCTCATAAAAAAAGCCACCATTTTTTTTTTCCAGCTTTCATTTTGTCACCCGCATAGCAAAATATCTCTGGCCTCGCTCTGGCCCACACAATCAGCCTTTGCTTGGCCCACATGCTGCAGTAAATTACAGTACATAACTGAACCAAGTCTGGCCTACAGATAAGGGCAAAACATGGACCATATCTGGGCCAAGTCTCTGCCAAGTTAATAACCAATAACTGAGCCTGAACTGGGTCAGATGTGTTAGTGGCTCACGACTGCAATGAAATTGATAAACCCATGAATAACTGCAATTTTGGTGTGTTATGGCATGCTTTTTCTCCTGAGAACTGATTGGTAGATTTTTTTTTTCCTTTATTTAAAAATAATAATAAAAATATATTTTAAATGTGGGTCAAGATAGGTCAAACATACATGGCCCACAAGTAAATCATTAACATCTGGCCCAAATACTACATTTTAAATATAAAATAAATAAATATATAGGCTAATGGATTTCTTAAGTGTAGTGCGTACAACATTGTTTTCTTACAGAAAGTAAAGGAGTAATGAGTAAACATAAAGAAAAAAGAAAGTAAAGAGGCCGAATGGTGGAGGTTTGCTTTTTATCCTTGAGCTGCAGATGGTCTGTTTAACTGTTTTCTCACTAGTGAAGCGTTTAGTTTTTCCACTTACAAAGTCCATCATGTAAATAGCAAATGCACCATGGCACGACGCAACTGACTCTTAAAGTGAATGTGAGAAGAGACTCTGATTGGTTTAATGCACGTTATGCTCAAAACACACCTATAATACATTAAGAGAATAAGCACATCCCTATTAGACTATGCGTCAGGGTGCAGAGCGTATTTTTCCATCTTTAAAATAGTGGATTCAGACGTGCCCTTAATGTTTTTGCACCATGCGCTTTAGACTGGGCCTAGATCATTAAAATAGAGCCCTATAAGGTAAGGGAATGACCAGTGTAAGTCGAATTTTGGGAAATATAGCTAGTTTTGCCAGAAATGTAGTCATATACTTCTAATTAGCCTGGATAGCAAATACCTGCATTCTTTGAGTTCTGTGTCATTTTAGTATTGCTTGTCTCATCTGTGGTTATAGGGGGCAGTGCGTGGCACGATAATGATCCCAGAAAGGATGGAGATGATGGAACGTCGTACATAAGTCCAGATGGCGAGATGTACCTTGAACCACTCAAAGGTAACACAATACAGTAGTGTTACTGCATGAAAACTAAATAAAATGGTAGGATTGATGTACATATGTACATCTTACTAGCTGCAAAATCGAATATGATCTTAAAATATGCTGCATTCCTGGTGTTTCAAAAGAAAAAAAAAAATGTCAATGTGCTCAGCTTCAGGTGGTTCCAGGAGGTTAGTAAGTGGTGAAAAGCTCCTAATTTGCACCTAAAAAGCTCGTAGATTTAACATTTAAATAAAATATTGCATATTATTTACACTATCTATAGTGAATATGATCTATAACATTAGAGATTGTATAGACATTAAGCCAGGTAAAGACACGTGTCATAAATCACAATTTATCAGTCATTTTAAGCAAATAACATTTGTTTTAAGTTTCAGTCATATAAGAAGACATAAGTACTAGCAAAACATAATGTTTATTATTTGTAAAATACACTCTGATGTCTACTCTTAATTTCTACCAGTTAAACAGCCATATTTTTTTATGTATAAGTTGATGAATTGACATGTTGTAAATCCAGCAGCTGTAATCACTGCCCTGCAGCACAGGCTAACATATCGGTGCCTATCAGCTGTAATTGACCTTTCGCTAAGCTTTACCCTCCTTAGTTACTGTTGTTATGCCTGGCAAACTTTCGTGCCTGGCACGTATATTAAAATATGTTTGCACTGGTGTCAGACATTTCCAGGGATGTAATTAGCCATTATAATTTGTCGTTTTCGAACAGGTGAGATATCTGAGAAAGCCAGACAAAAAAAGGACTGCAGTATGCACTACAAGGGTATATTCACAACAAAACACGCAACCGATTAGAAAATAATTTCAGCTAAAATTGAAGCTAAAGCCTAGCCACCTCATATGCTTACCATTTAACAGCTTAGCTCATAAAACAAATTAAAACGTGATTTTTCTTTTCTCAGCCAAAAAGCCTCATAGACTAAATGTTGTGCTATGAAATATAGCGTTACTAACCAACGAGGAAACGGGCATGGACAGACCTTCTACATAATTAATTCATAGAAAGAACAGATAGGGGGAAATTGATAGATGTGTGCCAAATATTGGCATCACTGACCCATAACAATGTACAGTATCTACAACTGTCAGTATGTTTATGTGCATTTTATACCGTTTCTATTCTAATTTGCAGTTATGTGGAAAAAATAAATACATTGAAATGCAAATCAAAGTGAACAAACAGATTTTCCCTACCAGCAAATATTAATCCGACACCAAATATAAAAGCAGACACTAACCTGCTATAAAATCGTCACCAATGACTAAATCTCCAAAAGACTGATTAATTTATTGAATTGTAGCTCTGACATAGGCATAACTGAGATTAAATACACAAATGACTGAAAAACAGCTGCAGGTGAAGTATATTGAACGCAAGTGCTCAGTTTGTGGTCATATCTCTGCTTTGTTCTGTTGATATGAAATCCAAATATTCACAGCTTGAAACAGATGGAAAATGACTGGATTGCGCTGCTTTTACAGCCCCTCACACAGCTTGATCCAAGCTGGCATTTCTCCCCTTGGGTTTTAGGTTTTTGGAAAAGGAAAAAAATTCCACCATCCCATCCAAACTTTTAGGATATAATGCACAAAGCTTTGGCTTGTTTCCCTCGCTGGAAAGCTTGACAGACCTCCTGCGCGTAGCTACGGTTGCTTAGCCAGGATTGGTGTGTGGCGGTTTTTGTGTGTGGCTTAGCAAAGGGTCAATTGGTCACTTACTGCAGTCATTTTTAATCTGTTTGAATGACAAAATACATGTTCCTATACACATATCACAAACTACAATTTTTAAGACTGCTAACAATAATAAAATATGACCAATAAATATATTAAAAATATGATTGGATCCCCCCAAAAATAGCCTTTGGCCAAGGATTTAACATAAAATATTACATAACATACATTCAATTCAATTTATTTATAAAGCACTGTAAAACAACACAGTTGACCAAAGTGCAGACAACAAGGAGTAAAACAAACTTTAAAATACAAATAAATAAACATTAAATGTCAATATCTCAAGCTGTGCTAAAAGCCAAATTGAACAAGTGGGTTTTAAGAAGAGATTTAAAAACTGTAATGGAAGAGGCTTGTCTAATGTACAACGGCAGCTCATTCCACAATTTTGGTGCAGCCACAGCAAAAGCCCGATCCCCTCTGAGCTTTCGACTGGTCCTGGGCACACCCAAGAGGAGCTGGTCGGCTGACCTGAGCGAACGAGAAGGTGTGTAGGGATAGTGAAGCTCAGAGAGGTAAAGGGGTGCAGTACCATTTAGACACATAAAAACAAATAAAAGTAACTTAAAATGAATCCTGAAGTGCACGGGCAGCCAGTAAAGAGAAGATAAAATCGGGGTGATGTGCTCGTATTTGCGTGTGCCAGTTAAAAGACGTGGAGCTGCATTCTGAACCAATTACAGTCGACAGATCGAAGACTGACTCACCCCAAAATAAAGGGCATTGCAGTAGTCCAAGCGGGAGGTTGTAAAAGCATGGATTACTGTTTTAAAGTGCTTGTGCGATAAAACGTGCTTAATTTTGGCCAGTTTTCGTAAGTGAAAGAAGCTAGAGCAAACAACAGACCGAATCTGGCTTTCAAGCTTTAATTCAGGATCCATTTTAAAACCCAAGTTCACAATCTCTGGTTTACAAACAGTTTCGAGATTATTTAGGTGTATAGAATGAGCGACGTTGGAACTGGGACCAAACACCATCACTTCGGTCTTAGAATCATTAAAATGGAGACAATTTAGTTCCAACCAAGACTGGAAATGTCCTTTGAACATGAGTCCAGTGCATTTAGAGGAAGGTCATCTGTACTTTTAAGGGGAGCATAAATTTGACAGTCATCGGCGTAACAGTGAAAGGAGATGCCGTGTCTCCTGAGAATCGAACCAAGTGGAAGCAGATATAGAGGGAACAATATAGGGCCCAGAATAGAACCCTGTGGAACTCCATAAGCTAGTGGAGCACAGGAGGACTCACAATCACCCAACATCTTATCTATTAACATAAGCATCAGGTATAGTTCAAACTTAAATAGTCGTTTAGAAGATGCTCAAACATAGACTCTATAAGAACAACCCTCGTAGAAACACTTAAACGCTGGATTAAAGGTGCCTTGCTTAAGGGTCCAATCATTATACTCAATACCATTGTGGAGATTAACAACCAATAACCCTTTAATTATAAGTCATAAGCTTTACTACTATGCCACTTGTTTTATGGTGATGTTGTTCCCAGGCATGGAAGGCAACGGTGAAGTTATTATCAACCCAGTGCAGAACTGCAGTCACTGTGAGTCAGGAGATTGCCACGAGACCTCTGAGGGCATGGTGTGTTACTGTGATGAAGAGCTCACGCTGGCCCCAGACGGAGTGTCCTGCATCAACTCCACCGGTTAGTTTGTTCATAACACACTTCACACACTGCCATTAGGAGAACGACTGTCTCATAAAATGGCAAAATGAATGTCTGGGAAGAGTGTTCTCAAAATGACAAAGCTCTTTCTCAAGAGCGGCACTTACCTCGGTGAAATCCAGCTCAGTTCTTTACCATTTACAGTCTGTCTGACAGAGGTCATCATTGTGAACTGTAGCTCAGTTTCTAGAGAGGGGGAAAGAGAGAGTGAGGGGGGAGAAAGACTAAACTGCTGCACATCTCTGTCAGCAACTGAATTGTCCTTAATTTAGAATGTTTATGCATCTGTTCAGTAAAAAAATGTGCAGATTCTATCTGTCCTTGAATGTTTGTTCGAAGAAAAAATAAGTGTTCTTTAACTGTGCACTTGAAGTGTATTTTTAGATATAAACAGTTGAAGTCAGAATTATAGCCCCCTGAATTATTACCCCGTTTATTTTTACCCCAATTTCTGAAGGTTTTACCAACAAATTTCTAAACACGATAGTTTTAATAAGTCATCTTTAATAACTAATTTATTTTTGCTTTGCCATGATGACAGTAAATTATATTTTACTAGATATTTTTCAAGACACTAGCATTAAGCTTAAAGTGATATTTAAATGCTTAGCTAGGTTAATTGGGTTAACTAGGCAGGTTAGGGTAATTAGGCAAGTTATTGTATAACAATGTTTTTTTCTGTAGACTATCAGAATATATATATATATTCTGATTCATGTTCAGAATCAGAATATCAGATATTTCACAATATAATTGTGATGCGTGTCAATGTTTGTAGAAAAGGGGAAAAATAAAAAGATATATGTTAAGATCAAGTCTGCAGTTCTGAAACTGAGAAAAAATTTACATTTTGCAATTAAATAACTTTGCTAAACACCAACACACACACACACACACACACACACACACACACACATATATATATATATATATATATATATATATATATATATATATATATATATATATATATATATATATATATATATATATATATATATATTTAATTCCTTGACTTTTACTACATATGTGTATATTTCCTGCTTGTTATTTTTTCTTTTAAATTACAAAACACAAAAGAGTTCTAATTATTTTTTACATACAACTACCATAGAGGAACAGACATACCTGGGTGGTCTAACGTAGACTTACTACACATTTATAGTCTGTATTACCAAAAAGATTGTATTTTTAGGGTGATGACTTGATTAAATATGACAACAGACACTTAAAGCTTAATTTTAATATCTCAATAAAAGCTTTGCACGTAAATATGATGTGACAATAGTCATATTATTCTCGTATAATACGTAATATGGTAATTCTAGTAGTAACAGAATTCTGATAGCTCTAGTATCAAACGTATGTGTTCTAAATATTGTTCACTTTAAAAAAAACTCATGGAGGGTAGTCAGTGAAAGTATTTATAACTTATATTTGAAATGGGTTAATTGTTAATTGTTCTTGTTGCAACTAAAGTTTTTAAAACTGCTTTGTTTTATTTTGTTCTCCATTTTGGCTGATGACAAAATATGACCAATGACCATACAAACACCTCAAATATAGTGTTACTGTAATACATGGTTAAGGTTATTTTCTTCAGCATGCAATGGGTTCTGGGTTTAAATCCTGATCTGTCCCTTCAAGACACTTAAACACAGTTAAAGATATACCAGAGTTAAGCACAAATACAAAAATTTCTCCTTAATTCTTTGTATTTGTCACTGTGTGTTTGTTACAGAGTTGCCTCTGCTGCCGGCACAGCCGTCTTTGTCTCATCTGGCACTGGGTCTCTCTGTAGGGACCTCTGCGCTCATCGCTGCCTTGCTATTGGCCGTTTCTGGTGTTATGATCAGTAAGTAGACTACGTCAAATCCTATTTGTGAGAATAGTGTCAAAGTGTCTAAGAGGCTAACCAAAACATGAGTCTAGCAGGCAAATAGTTTGAGGAAGATAACAGAACAATACACGACCTGACAAAAGTCTTGTCGTCGATCCCAGTTGAAAGAGCAACACATATTAACTTGACTTTTAGTTGATCATTTAGAAATGTGGCAGAAGGTAGATTTTTCAGTAGAATCAACAGCATGCCAATCATCACAAATACTGCAGAAGACCTATTGGTCACTGCATGGACTCAAGATTCTCACATAAAAATTAATTCTTTGTCCACTACACAATGATTTCATATTCTATAATGTACATTATTTCTGTTAAGTGACAAGACTTTTGTTTAAGCAAAGTCAGACCTTACTGTGCTAATTAAATAATTAAAAATCAAGGCAAGATCCTATTTTATTTTGATAAAATAAGCATTATCTTGAGGCCTTTGCCTTTCATATAAGCCACTTCTGATACCAAATGATCAACTAGAAGTCGTTATTATTTGTTGTTCCTAAAACTTGGATAGGTGACAACACTTTTGTCAGCTATATGTTGTTGTTTATAAAAAAATAAAAATAAAAAAAAAAGTTAAATAAGTGCACGTTTTGTTATTTTAAATAATATTCACTATGAATTGGGATTGTTTCATCTTTAAAAAGAAAGTATCGTAATCATATCTTTCACATATGACACACAGACCAGTGCTAAATTTGAGCCGGATCTTGCCAGATCCTGTTCTGGGAAATGTTAGAGAGTCGTATTTTGTGTTCCAGTATTTAGTTTAACTGATCCGGTGTTAACTTTTGCTTGGTAAATAAGTGTGTGTGTGAATAAGTCCGAGTTATTAACAGCGCATACACATAAAGGTCATCACCTCGACCAATCAGCTTTCTTACGTTTACTGTACAATCGCTCTCATTGTTTGGTGATTATGGCTTTGTGCGCAGTGAGTAGCGAAAATAAATAACGACATAGTGGCCTGCCTAAATAATATTTGTATTTTAAAAAATGCCAGAGACAGTCAAGCATATATATATTTTTTTTAAATCCACAAGTAAATCTGAAATTGAGCCTGATTAAGAGAAGATGAAACTGCTCCGCTGGAGCAGGAAAGCAGAAAACAAAATTATCTCAAGTCAGCCAGAAAACATGACAGAAGAGGTAACTCTGTGCTCTTCTAGAAGATTAGACTGTGTCATTTTCACTTGGCACATAATAGTGAACTGAATGTCAGTGATGTTAGTAAGCTGGATATTGATGTTTCATACGATTTATGTTTGTTGACCCATAACGGTATCCATTTGTTAAGTGTGACATCACACAAAGCGGCTTCCAGGTCCAAGCGCTCTATCAAACTGTATGAGGAGACTCATTAAATAATAAAAAATAATAATAATAATTTTTCGAAAATCACTTTCGCAATGTAAATACTTATGCCTAAAATCCGATGGCCAGAGAGTGATTATTTTTTTAAATAAGTTATAAAAATGTTGGTATTTGTAATGCAGCAAGTCCAGAGACTGTTGTGCACACTATGACATTTTACAAAATTTACTTTCATCTGTGATATGACTAAAAAGTGTCCATAAACAAAAATAAATATTTTATCAATTCAAATATACCCGGAAACAATATTCCCAGCCTGATCTCACGAGAAAACAAAAGTATTTTACGTTTTGTTAGTTTAGTAACTAATTTATACAAATTCGTACAAGTTCAGTCATTCAAAATTATATGATTTTAAAAAGGAGGCGTGGCACCCAGCCCCACCCCTATCCCCAATCGTCATTGGGTGATGAGCAAATCGAAGTAAGTTATACGAATTAGATCGTATAAATTCATACAAATTAGCCACTAAATCAAAATGTTATGAATTGCCGTGAGATTGCGTTGGTATTCTATACGTTACGTCAAGTGGATAATGCACAAAACAGCTAAAGACGGATCAAAAATTTAGATTAACGGCTTAGTAAAATCATTTTTCGGAAAAATTAAAAATTGTGTGACGGACATTGATCACGGTAACTTTTATTTCCTGTTTACAATTATCTATTTATAAATTAATCTCTGACACAGACCATATAGTTTAGTAATAATACAGAAAAAAGACTACAAAATTGTTCAAATTAATAAAATTTAAATTTTTATTATTATTTTAAATAATATTCAGGATGAATTGGAACTGTTACACCTTAAAAAAAAACAATGCAGTAAAGATTCTAAATGGACTGCATGCATCATGTGTTTGTATCTTGTATTTACAATTCATTAATTCAAGGTTTGCACACACACACAGAAATTGAGGCAGAGAAAGAGGGAGAGAGCCTTCACATTTAACACATCATCTGTCCATCTACAGTATAGTAGTAGCCTCTGAGTGATAAATAGAAAAGACGCATGATAAATGGGCTGTTAGCTGGACTCTGACAAGGCTTGTCGATTACCGCTTTACGAATAAATCACTTCCACAAGCTGCACTAATGTGTTTACTGTTTGGGTCAAGCCCACCAAACTTTGCAATGCATGCTTTTCTTGAATACTGTTTGTGGGTGTGACATTTCAGATTTGCCCATTTCATTTGCAATAATATACTCCATAGTTATTTAGTTGCTTATATTTAAACTATTAAAATCTCAGAGAAAATATTGATTTATTCATTAATTAGGCTCAAAATTAGCCCTCAAATAAAACTCAAGAACAGAAATGTAACAGTACATAATAATTTATTAAACAGTCCATAAATATTAATATACAATAATGTAGGCCCGGATTGGCTAATCCTAAAAAGTCATATTTTGGTTTTGGGGGTCTCCAACAACAGTCGGATATGCTTACATGGTCAAAAAACACGTTCATTGTATTATAATATGAATTTATTTTTACCTAATTATTCCAACAACTCTCATATGATTCAATCAGTGGTTCATTTGTTCCCCAACCCCTCTTTAGCACGATGCTAATCAGGTCGACTGTGTTCAGCGTGAGACAAAGACAAATGCCCAGCATGGCTTATCAACAAGTAGTCAGAGTGCAGAGTATATTGTGAGCCCAATGCAGGAGTGCAATAAAGCAGTGCAGTTAAACACCAGTATATTGCTCGAATCTTAATCATGAGCAGGCCCGGATAGGCTAATCGGGAAAACCGGGAGAATTCCCGGTGGGCCAGTCCATTTTTTGGTCACAAGGGCCGGTGTCCTTAGCTGCTTGCACTCTCAGCAGTTGCACTTTTTTTCAATTATTTATTTATTTGACCATAGCCTCACTCTTTTTATTCATTATTTTGCCGCAGCTCCGCTCTTTTTATTTTTTTTCTCGCAGCCCCGTAAACAAAATGCAGCCTGCAGATTATTAATGATGTAACTATCATCATTCGACTCAAAACAGCGGCACCTTAGTGAATGTAAGAATTCGAATAATTAATATTGATTAATAATACACCTGCTCAATGAAAATCAGATGATTCACTACATTAATAAATCTATTTGTTTTTCATTCCAGTCACATCAAATTAACAGTGCCACTGTGGTCCAGTGGTCAGCATGTTAAACTATGATGCGGCTGACCTGTGTTCGAACCTCATTTGAAAAATTTTTTTTTTTAGTTTTGTCATTTTTTATTGTTAAGACATATAATACTGTTAGGGTTGTTGAAAATTTGAAGTTCTAAAGCAGTTGTTTTCTTGAAAAAAGATGTGACAGTGTCCTTAGAAACTAAATTAGAAATGATCTTATTTTAATAGTCAGTTGTTAACTGAGATGGGCCAGTCTAAGGCTTGAAACTCCAGGGCTGAAAAGGAGTCCCACTCCGGCCCTGACCATGAGTAAAAACAGTGACACACATTCAGTATAAATCCACACAGTGGCAAAAGCTGAAATATTTTGAAACCTGACCGCCGAACATGTGTAGGACGGTGGCCATAGCAACGTCAAACGGCAGTGGACTATCGTGTTTAAATCCGTGAACAAAGCGACATGTGTCACGTTTTCAACCTGGCTTTAGATGCGATATGAGAATATAAAAAGTTAACCAGAAGCGGTAACAAGTAATGAAACACAATTGAATACATAATTAGCAAAATAGAGAAAACAAGGAGGCAACTATTTTAATTACACTTACTTAGGGGCCGATCACCCCAAACAAGCTTGATGCGTTGAGAGGCGCCTATTTTAAATGGTTTACTTATGGAGGCTAGCGTTTTGCGTGCTGCTTAAGCATCCTTGTTTTTCATGCCATTGCTCGCCGTGCGCTTACAGTTGAATAAAGTCAACTCTGTATGACTTCACAAATCTTGAATATCACAATATTATTTGATATTAAAGTTATATTTATATCAACAGCAACACTCTCGCAAAATACCCAGCTGATTCAGTTGTTGCCTAGCAACATAAAAAGTCCACATTGCTTCTTTTTTTCTTGTCAACAAAAAAGAAAGTGAGGTGCGCTTTGCGTTTTTGGAACGTTACGCGCATTCGGAGTGATCGGCCCCTTACACTTGTGAAATGGAGAAAGAAACCGATCTATGATCTGTGTACTGTAAAATTCCTGTCAAGCTCAGACAAAAATCCCATTCATCAAAAGTCTTTTTGTAAGAATTCATTCTTAAGCTGCATTTCTCATCCTAACCAAAAGAAGGTGCTCCTCTGACTTTTCACACAACAGAGACCAACTTCTATGCACCCTCCAGAACAGTGGATGGCATCACTGTCCTGCCATCTGCTGTGAGCCACCACTTAAGCCATATTAACAATACCTGTGTTTTGTCGTATGTACGTTTTCGTGCAACTAGCTAGTGAAACTCTATAGTGTGGATTTTGACTCGTGTCTGTATTTTTTATTTATTTATTGTTTTTTTGCCTGTTTACTAGAAGCACGACTTCAGTCATTTCACTTCATTTTCTGTTGTTTACTGTTGTAAAGATAATTTGTTAGATTTTTTTCTGAAACGAAAGCCTCGAGTTTCGTAATTAATTTTCTGCTATGGGGGTTATCTGTTGAGAAGATATTTCAGCTGGGAATATCCCCAGTTTTGGGAGACCCGGGTTCAATCCTCACCTAAACTACCTTGTTACAGTTTTCTGATCCTTTCTTTAATAAATGACCAACAAATACCCTGTTGTAAGCATGTAGATTGCTGAAACACTCGTCAGAAAAATGAGGGGAACACAGCACAAGGCCGGGGCTATAATGCTGAGGTGTTTTTGCAAAAATAAACTTTAACCACTGAGTCTTCACAGCCTTCACAGCCTATCTTTGGGTGGGGAAACTAACACTAACTTTCCCTCTCACTTCAGAGCACAGTTCTTTTTACTGTGTTTGTGGGCGAGGCCGGGGGTGGTTTGAATTTTTCTGGGTATGCACGGGAAACAAATGTGTGGGGCTTGAGTTTCGTATCAACGTCGTGCTGGGACGGTTAAAGACTCATTACAGCGGCGATTCATTTGAACTACTATGAGTCGACTCTTTTATAGATGAATCAACAGTTTTAAACACAGTGCACTTTTAAATTTAAATGAGAGCTGGATATTTTGCTTGTGTTACACACTGCATGGAACGTCATTTTCAAAAACCCAGAATAAAGGCTCTTAAAGCTATGATTAACTATTATATACAATGTACTGTCTATGTATTTTGTATAATATTAAATAAATATTTATGCAATTACTATACTCTTTGCTTCCTCTATGTTAAGCTGCTTTGATACAATTTGCATTGTAGAAGCACAATAGAAATAAAGATTAACTAAATGAAATGAATAGACTTTGACTCAACAGCAACAATTTGACTTTACTTGAACCTGTTAATGTTTGTAAGTATGCACACATTACTTTACTCAACAAGGTAAATATTTCATTATTTTTAAAGTAAAATGAACTAATCACTTTAAGGGCAATGGGTTTACTTACTACTTTAAATACCTTTTTAAGCAAACAAAACCACTATTAAAACTACAAGTGGAACTTGAAATCTACTCCTTAAATGTGTACAAGTTCCATAGAAATTGTTGGTTATAGCCACATTGCTTTTGACTTTGAACCACTCCATTGTGAAATCGCCTGATATATGCTGTGCTGATTATTGTCCAGTGTACAGACGTAAACACACCGAGCTCCAGTCGATTCAGTTGGAGCTTCAGAGTCCTGACTGTAAGTTGAGCAAACTGAGAGCCTCCACCATCATGACCGACTACAATCCCAACTACTGCTTTGGTGGAAAAACAGCCTCTGTCAATGATCTGAAAGAGGTCCCGCGACGTAACATATCTCTTACCAGGTCAGGAGCAGTCTGATGCTTTGAATAAGTGGAACTAATCTTCCAATTTTAACAATACTGTTAATGAATGTTTGATTTGTAGAGGATTGGGGCATGGGGCATTTGGGGAGGTCTATGAAGGACTGGCTGTTGGGATACCAGGAGAACCCAGTCCCATGCAGGTTGCTGTAAAGGTAAGATTGGCTAATTAATCCTCAAAATATATATGTTTTTTTTTTTCATTGATTTTTTTTATACTTATCTACACTGAATATACAATATTTTTTAAGTAATAAACATGTATCTGCCGGTCAAACTATTATTCAAAATGAGTTGAATCACAATTCCTAAAGTTTGTTTTAAGACAACTTAATTTAAAATATCTTCAAGCTGGTAAAGCTGATCTGAGATCACTTAAACATTATGAAATCCAACACATGTGGATTTCATGGTATTACACAGATTGCCCCCTTAATGGAAAAACATGACATTTTTAAAACAGAAGTGTTGTAACCAAGTCCTGTTTACTGAAATATGACCTTCACAATTTGATATGTGTTTCAAACCACTGATTCGAAACAAATGATTCGCTTTTGTGAAGCAGTGCTTCGAAAGCAATTATCACTGGTATACATACATATGTACTTAAATAATATTAATACATTTAGAAATAACTGTTCAAAAGTGTGAAAAGATGCATCTGCCTTAGATAGATAGATAGATAGATAGATAGATAGATAGATAGATAGATAGATAGATAGATAGATAGATAGATAGATAGATAGATAGATAGATAGATAGATAGATAGATAGATAGATAGATTGATTGATTGATTGATTGATTGATTGATTGATTGATTGATTGATTGATTGATTGATTGATCAGTGGTTGGTTAAATGAGTGGCTAAGTGAGTTATTTATTTGTTAAGTAAGTGGTTGGTTTGGGTTGAGTTAGTGGTTAAGTCAGTGGTTGGTTTGTTGAGTGAGTAGTTAAGTGAGTGGTTGGTTGAATGGTTGGTTGGGTGGGTGTGTGGGTGGTTGGTTGCTTGGTTTGGGTTGAGCGAGTGTGTCGGTGGTTGGTTGAGTTAAGTCAGTGGTTGGTTGGTTGAGTGAGTAGTTAAGTGTGTGGTTGGTTGAACAGTTGGTTGGGTGGGTGGGTGGCTGTGTGAGTGAGTGAGTGAGTGAGTGAGTGAGTGAGTGAGTGAGCGAGTGAGTGAGTGAGTGAGCGAGCGAGCGATTGAGTGAGTGAGTGAGTGAGTGAGTGGTTGGTTGGTTAGTTAGTTGAGTGAGCGGTTGTTTAGGTGAGTAGATGAGTTAGTGGTTAAAATATTTGTTGGTTGGTTGGTTGGTTGGTTGGTTGGTTGGTTGGTTGGTTGAGTGTGTGGGTAGGTGGTTGGTTGAGTGAGTGGTTGTTTGTTTCATTGAGTGGTTGGTTGGTTGTGTGGTTGAGTAAGTGGCTGGTTGGTTGGTTTGTTGATTGATTGTCTTAGTCATTAATAGTATGCATGAATTTGATTGTCAAATTATTATTTGATTAGACCCTTCCTGAGGTGTGCTCTGAGCAGGACGAACTGGACTTTTTGATGGAAGCTCTAATAATCAGGTAAAAATTCAAAAGTAAAAGTAGTTACTTAAAGCACACAATTCCTCATACTTATTTACCTGGACACGAAAGGACCACATTTCTCTTTCTTTTCTTCTGACAGCAAGTTCAGTCACCAAAACATTGTGCGATGCATTGGTGTAAGTCTCCAGGCTCTGCCTCACTTCATTCTGCTGGAACTGATGGCCGGAGGGGATCTGAAGAGCTTCCTGAGGGAAACTAGACCCAGACTTGTAAGAACACACAGACCAGTCACAAAATGCTCGCAGCAGTTTCTAGCATTGCATAAACATTGTTAACTGCTTAAGCCATCATTTTATGTTAAAGGGAAAGTTTTCCCAGAAATTTGCCATCATTTAGTCACCTTTTATTTGTTCGGAAAAAAAAAATTAAGTATTTTTGTTGTTTTTTATCTGTTAAACACAAAATAATATGTTAAATAAAAAAAAAAAAAGTGACCAAATAAATAAAGTGTGACCAAAAATATATCGAAAACGATCATATTTTAATAATCCTTTGTATTGACTGAATATATATGCTGAAGAACATTTAAAATGCATTAAATGTTTAACTCAAGTGTGCTATTTGGTATTACATTAAACATTATTGTAGTTATATTAATATTTTAAACATTATACACTGTAATTTTGTACATAATAAGTAAGTACGTGTTTAAAAAAAATCTTTATTTTTTTAGATTTCTGTCTATTATATATTACAGAAATGTACTTGTACTGGTATACCCATAATTCTGTGTCTATGTAATATTTCCCAGGAACACCCTTCCAGTCTAACTATGGTAGATCTTCTCAACATAGCCAGAGACATTGCCCGCGGCTGCCAGTACCTAGAAGAAAACCAGTTCATCCACAGGTATAATTACCCATTCCAGATCAATTTAACAACAGATGGACGATCTTGCTTTTTCTGAAGTCAGCACAAATTCAAACTCGTAGACTCCAGGAGTCTTGCTTCCCTCTCGTACCTGCGATGGGAGTTCTACATCCTCTTGACACTCTCATCCAGAATGGCATGAAAAATGAGTCCACTTAGAGCTCATTTATGCTACATGAACAGTCCGGTCATCAATCCAGCTATAGAACAGGGACGCTGAGACACTTACCCATCTGCGCTCTCCTACTGAACTCTCTCACTCGGTCAAGTTAAAATGTATCTGGGCCTGCGTTTTCGTTCTCAACTTTCTGCTCAAACTCCAGAGGGACTTAAAGTTTCGCCTTTTCTGGGAATTTTTTTAAGCATGAAAAAGGCATAATCCATTTCTGTCAGATGCAGGGTGTGCAAGACCAAAGCCCTTCAGGTAGCTCTACAAATGCTTGGAAGTCTGATATCCTGACCTAACTAAACATCAATATCATCAAAGATCAGGATTATTTACAGTACTACCTTTATAACCGAACACTTGTCTGTAGCTTAATTGGCCACAAACTTAAGCAGGATGGTTGGAACCTGTGCAGGTTTTTGTTTATGTTTGTTTTTATTGAGTTTATGGAGCAGATAATTCCAGGTGGAATATTTTCTTGATGTGCTCAAGCAATATCTTAATTATGTATTGCTACTAACAGTCTCAAGCAAAACTTTGCTGACAAAAAATATAGCAAACTAAAACACTTGACTCATACACTGAACAAATAAGTGACTCATTATATATTCTCACAACTTCCCAAATATTCCCAATATATATATGAATCAAGTCCAAAATGATTTATATCACTGGCAAATCCTGACTTAAAGTTTTTTTTTTTTTTTTTTTATGCAAATAAAATCTAAGATATATAGCATTAATAACTCCCAGCTCCAAACTCCAAACTACTGAAACATACAAATTATTTTCATGCAAGTGGCCACAGGTAGCTATTGTAAATGACACCACTTGCAGAGGAAGTACGGTTGCCTGAGCGTCCAAGTCCGAGAGTGCAAGCCTGAAAGTGCAAGTGCAAATCTGCAGCCAGACTCTTTTGCATGTGTTGGCACAAGGCCACAGGCCAAGTGCCTTAGTGTCCCACTAGTGAGGATATACAGCCCTATCGCACTGCTTCGAGTGTGATATTGCATTTATACAACAGTTCGACAGCATAATCATGTATATAAAAAAGACAATCAAACACGAGAGTCTAAAAGCCTTTTGTAAAAGGAACTACTTTCTTCCGCCATTCATTATCATCTGCAGCTGACCGTCAGAACAGCAGAAACCAATGCTACTTCACCACTTTAGAGGTAGAATTTGAATGATTCTCTTACGTAAAAATCTAAAGTGAAAAGGTGGTTTTGCTGACATGTTAAGGTTATAAGGCTGAACAGCATGACATGCCATCAGTCTACAGAGATTTCCCAGTATTTCACTGTTGCAATTGGAAAATAACAATAATTGTCCCTGAAAAAGCCAAAGCAGCACAATCATTACCAGATTACTGTTGTGGTTGTGATAAGGTAAAACGCTAAACACATGCAGGCATTTCTTCTTTCTTTTTTTTACTGAACTAGTCTGTGGTAATGAAAACAGGGGACGCATTAAAAAAAACAAACAGATGGCCAAACAAAAAGGTAACTCAGGGTTTTACAAAGAGTGGCCAACACAAAGTAGATACAATCCTGATATGCAAGTTTCATTTCATACCCAATACCCTACAATTGTAAGGTATAAAAACAGCACTACAACATGCAAAAAAAAGATCAACTTAGATTGTCACATACCTGTTTAATAATGATTTGATCAGCTGTAGTTAAAAAAAAACCCATTTTTTTTTTCTTTTCTGAGGGCTCATTATGCGGTCTCTGTTGCTGTCTTGTTGATGGACAGCGTCAATCATCTTTGCTCTGCACCTAAACAAAGTCTCAAAAGAACATTATGTTGTCCAACAGCTGCAATATTTGCAATTTGCAATACTAGGATGAAGAGGCTGGACAAGTGCTGTTATCTGCAGAATATTGCAAGACTACGAGCCAATCAGATTCAAGAACTTTTTTGTATTGTATATGTTTTAATTATTAGGGAGAAGCCTGAATCATAAGTCTGATTTTACAATTACAAATTTTCATTCACATGCATTACATTTACAGTATTTATAGGTTATATGACATATTATTATATATCTGAGTCTAAACATGAACGGAATATGTCCACACCATTTGAATTACATTTCTTTTTTCTTTTCGGCTTAGTCCCTTTATTAATCAGGGGTCGCAACAGCGGAATGAACCGCCAACTTATCCAGCATGTTTTATGCAGCAGATGCACTACTAGCTGCAACCTATCACTAGGAAACATCCATACACACTCCATACACACTCATCCATACACACTCATTCACACACATACACTACGGACGTTTTTGCTGTGAGGCAACAATACTACCCACTCTGCCACTGCATCGCCCATTTGAATCACAGTCAAATAAATTGCTTCTCTAGCATCATATTTGATGTGCAATTTATTAACAAAATTTGGTCACACTTGTTGAGTCACACTTGAAATTTGGTCACACTTAATATTAAGCTGCTTTACTATGTACTTACATTAGAAAGTAAGTACAGTGTACTCATTGTGTTTGTATTGTATTGCAGAACACTTCTGGTGCTCTTGAAGTGAGATACTGTACGGGTAAGGTTAGGGACAGGTCTGTGGGTAAATTTAAGTTTGGGTTAAAGTAAGGGAAGGGTCAAAGGTGTAATTATAAATGTAATTACAGAATTAATTACAGATGTAATAAAAATATTTGTTCAGTGTAAAAACAAAAAAATATATATATATACACGATTATAATAGTATACATAGTAATTAAGGCAATTTGATATAAAGTGGAACCCACAATTTTACTAAAATAAAAAAATAAATTAAATATAAAAAAAAACTTCCTCATACATACAATCTCCTGATTTTACAACAAACAGTGTTTACCCACAGACACCTGGCTGTCAGATAGAGCACTGTGTATTAAATACACAAAACTCTGTCAAAAACACATAGGAAACGCTCAAGTTCAACTTTTTGTTGAGCTGTTAAGCATGTCAATGTAAAGAGACAGCAATGAAATTGCATGTAAACCAGTACATTAGATCTGTAAAGCTGAGTCTCATGGACATCAAGACAGCAGGGTACTAATGCAATTCATCAAGGCCTCAAGGCTCTATTGGTCATACAAAAATGATTCAAATTTAGAATACTCTGACGTGTATGTTCCCTGAAACTAAAAACAAGACACAAGGCATTTGAGAGACTTGAAAACATTTTAAACCTTATATTATGACAGGAATATATTTACAGCAACATGTATTTATCATATACAGTGTTGTCAGATAATTATGAAAGAAGAGACAGAACAAATCCAACTAATGTGTTTTGTTGACCTGATCCACTTAAAAGTTTGACAAGTGTATATCTATAGATAGGTTCCCATTATAGGGTAGACTATGATAAGGACATAATTTGTACTTAACTGTGCACCTATAGTTTTGACAGCTTCATTGTTTATAATTGCAGCTTTCTATCTTTATTGCTTCGCTAGTTCTTTAGATGAGTGTCATTCATTGTGCATGCTCTATAAATATGTGTGAACAGGGTCTCATAATGATGCAAATGTCTCTTAATTATATGTAGTGGACATCAGCAGACAATAGCTAATAATTAAATATGCATAACAAATATTATTAAAAAGGACCAGTATAACATTCAACTTGTTGAACCTATATCTATCTTCAAGAGGAAAGACACTTATTTAGAAAAAAAAAAAAATGTATATGGGGGTGGCAAATTGGAAAGTCCATAATGTTGATGACGAAAATGTTTTTTTTTTTTCTTCAATATTGTCATAATAATAATTAATAATTCCTTACAACTTAATATAGCACTTTTCTGGACACCCAAAGTACTTTACACATGTTTTAGGGGGAATCTCTTCATCCACCACCAGTGTGCAGCATCCACCTGGATGATGCAATGGCAGCCAATTTGCATCAAACCGCACACCACACACCAGTTAATTTGTGGAAAGGAGACAGAGTGATGAAGCCAATTATGAAAAGGAGATGTCTCCCATATTTCAGACATACTCCAGCCACCCTCAGGTTTTGTTATTTCTCCTGGCCTGATGTTATTTTCTACTCCCATAATTTCACCCACCTCCCCACAACAACACTCATCCACCACCCGGTCCTCAGCTTTTTGGTGCAGTCTGTAACACCAGTATGTTGGTGCATAGTACTGTTACTTACCTAGAGTGTATTTCTGAAAACCATTGTTAGCCAACTAAGGTCGCAAGTTGCGTTGTTTCAAACATAATTTATTGATTTGCCGTTTCCCAAATCCATCGATCAAACAAACATTCGCAAACTTGTGCACTTGCAATTACACCTCTGGAGCTATAGTTAGAAACATAGTTCCTGGCTGCGTGCTGTTCACAGTTATCCCCCCTATGCCCTATTCATTCTAACATTCTACAATTTAAACTTGGAATGATTAAAAAAAAAGCATTCACTCTTCAAGTCACCACTCTTAGGTGTAGTTTGCTTTCAAAGTATGTTTACAGTTCAGTAAACAATCTACATTTAGAATTTTGCTCCCTTGACAGTGCACTTTGAACACACTTATGTCATTTTGAACACAGCTATGGCTCATGACGAAAGCTATAGGTGACCTATTATTCAAAAACAGAAATTATGTTATGTCTAAAAGGTTTGTGAAATCAAAACTATATAGCATATGTTAATGCTTTTAATTTATAGAAGATTATTTATTAAGTATCTGTACTGACATCGGCCTACTGGTTAAAACATTTCTCCAGTGGTTTGTGTGTCAAATTGTAAAAGTAAACTTTTCAAAAAACAAAAAAGAAACATTATCCTACTTAATAATAATAATTATCAACTTCATCATTAATATTATTATTAAAGTATGATTTTTTTTTTTTGGTTTCCTAATAAATAATAACTGTCAAATCAAATCACTTTTATTGTCACATCATCAGCAGCACGTGTGCTATGATGAGTGAAAAGCTTAGGTGCTGGCTCCAGACAGTATAAAATACAAATACGACAACAGTGCAAAATACAGACAGTGCAAATAAAATGACAGTGCAAAATACATACCGTGCAAATACAACAGCATACTCCTCAAAAAGAAACAAAAAAAAAAAAAAACCACAACAAGACACAAGACTATGTAAAATTGACAGCTATTTATACATTAAATAGGTGTACCCATAGTTGTAGGCAGTATTGTTTCAAGTATGGATTGGTTAAAGTGCAGTGCATGCTACATATTGATGTTCTGCAGTGAGGGGTGTGGAAGAGTCTGTGTGAGGTGTGTTCAGTGTTCATCAGCCTGATAGTCTGGCTAAATATAATTTCTTAATAAATTGCCTCATTATTTATTTATTTGATTTATATGTGTGAATATATACATATTTAGATATTAGAACACAATGTTAGCTTTTGTAAGTGATTGTATGTTTTAGAATAGAATATGTAATGTTCTTAATAATATTTGTAAAGGAAACATTGGACTGACCCACTATGAACCGTTTATATATATTTCAATTAATATGGAATGCGAGAGCATGTTTTTACCAAAACTAATATTGGAATTGTTTTACATGTGTGTGCCTAATTTGCACAAAGAAATGACGGTGTTCTTTTCAAAAGAAGTTGTTACCACCCCGTTCAGAGCATCATTACTGGTGTTTTATGTTATAACTAACATGGTTCAAACGATGGATCTGTGACAGAGAAACTACAGGTTTTGGGAAACACTCGTCACTACATCATTCTTTTCCCAATCGATGTATCGTACTATGATAGTTAAGCTGTGAGTGTTGTGGAAAAAAGATTCTGGTCTGCAAAATTTCTAAGTTTCTAAGTCAAAGTTTTCAAAACATCACAAAGTCTGAGATCTCCAAAGACTTTAGGCAAAGCAGTTTATTGTTACAGCATCAGTAACAACAGAGACAGGTCGGTCGAGTGTCTCATGAGTGTAGGCTAGCACACAGTTTAAATACACTTCTTTGTCTTATCGCTCCACCCAAATTTACACATTAACACATTAGCTTCTCCACTAATGGGATTTTAAATCTCTCAGATGCTTCCTACCCATGGCCAGTTGCTCTAGCAATATATCTTGTTCTCTGTACCTTGAGCTGTCAACTGTAAGCTTCAGCTGAAG
>NC_141037.1:52862500-52910000 GCF_052040795.2 Danio rerio | reverse complement strand
ACTGCCTTTGTATTAAAGTCAGCATATTTAACAATGCATTTTTATGGCAGTTGCTGCTGGATTCCAAATCATTTAGAATGAACAATGTTCCTGTTTTTATGCTTAATAATCCTCTGTTTGGCTGAGGACTTCTGCAGTTTTGAGTGCTAAAAGTGTTATTAATATGAATTATTGTTTAAATTCTGTTCACTTTGCATTCCGGTCTGTTGATCCTAAATGAGCCTAATTATACATGGTTATTAAGACCTCATGAGTTGTAACTTTTAGTCCTTGCTTGCTTAGAAATCATCTATTTCAATGCTGGCTAACTCACAAATCTTCAAATTCATGGAGTATTCATATTTATGGTTTTTGTTTATGTTGTTTTTCTATGAACAGCATGCTTAAAATGCATTACAGCTGTTTATAATTATTTATAAATGATTATTTTTTGGGCACAGTAGGTAGGTAGGGTTGTCGCCTCACAGCAAAAAGGTCGCTGGTTCGAGCCTCGGCTCGGTCAGTTGGCGTTTCTATGTGGAGTTTGCATGTTCTTCCGTGTTGGCGTGGGTTTCCTCCAGGTGGTCCAGTTTCCCCAGCCTGATCTCACGAGAAAACGTAAGTATTTTACGTTTCGCCAGTTTAGTGGCTAATTCGTACACATTTGTACAAGTTCAGTTGTACGAAATGGTGCGATTTTAAAAAGGTGGCGTGGCACCTAACCCCACCCCTAACCCCAACCATCATTGGGGGATGAGCAAATCATACTAAATTGTACAAATTAGATCGTACGAATTCATACAAATTAGCCACTAAATGAAAAAGTTACAAATTGCCGTGAGATTGTGTTGGTTTCCTCCACAGTCCAAAGACATGCGGTACAGGTGAATTGGGTAGGCTAAATTGTCCTTAGTGTATGAGTGTGAATGAGAGTGTATGGATGTTTCCCAGAGCAACTCCAGATTAATAAAGGGACTAAGCCGAAAAGAAAATGAACGAATGAATGAATGAATGAATGAATGAATGAATGAATGAATGAACTAACAAACAAACGAACGAACGAACAAACGAACGAACGAACGAACAAACGAACGAACGAACGAACGAACGAATGAATGAATGAACGAATGAATGAATGATTATGATTATTTTCTTAGCACTGCCCCATATTTGGCATTACAGTATGTTTTAGGGGTGGGAATCTTTAGGAACTTCCAACACAATCTCACGGCAATTCGTAACTTTTTGATTTAGTGGCTAATTCGTATAAATTTGTATGATCTAATTCGTACAGTTTAGTATGATTTGCTCATCACCCAATGATGGTTGGGGTTAGGGGTGTTGTTGGGTGCCACGCCTCCTCTTAAAAATTGTACATTTTGTTATGACTGAACTCGTACAAATTTGTATGAATCAGCCACTAAACTGACAAAACGTAAAATACTTACGTTTCCTCTTGAGATCAGGCTAAAAGTTCACTATCCATTTCCGATTCCAAAATGATTCTTGATCTTTTATATATATTTTTTCTATTTTGTCAGCTGTGCAAAAAAAATCTTAGCAACTTTACATTTTAACCAGAATTAGAGTTTCCATGCTGCTGTTAATGATTGAATTATATTTTCCAGCATGAAATGAGTTTTGAACATAACATTGAAACAAAGAAAAATTATTCTAAGAACTAGTCCACTGCCATGCAGATTCAAGCGAAGCTGCATTCAATGCTTTTAATGGAAACCCACTAACATAACAGGACAACAGAGAGGTTAACAATACAAGACCGGACAAAGTCTAACCAAAAATCAGGAGTATAAATACACCAGACATGATCAGCTAATGACAAACAGAGGTGTAAACACAGCTGAAACTAATGGCTCGCTTCCACTGAGTGGCACGGTACAGTTCGGGTCAGTATGGGTCACCTTTATCAGGCTTGCTTTTACACTACCAAGGGTACCCTTTTGGTGAGTGTGGTGTATGACAGAAAGTTTAAGTCGACATCATTCTCATTCGAATAAATGTCTACAGTAAAGCCGTACAGGTTCGTTCACATATCATATGAGAAGCACTTCTCACAAAACAGATGCTGTACACATATAAATACTTGTTTATAAATGTTTATTACTAACTTTTGTATGAACATATTTTGATTATAACTGCAGATCAATGACAGTGCGAAATAGTCTACTGTAACATCAGCAATTATATGAAATAAATGAACATATATGAACACATACAGACCCTTACAGTCTCCGATATGTTACCAATTACAGATAAACTACACACAGCATACATTTAGTCCTTATTTGAGTTCTAAAACAACACGCAACATAGCCCACAGTCAGCGCAACCCTCTCATCTGTGTCTGTAATATTCACCAGCACATGTAGCCTCTGTTAGAGAGTAATTCTGTCATTCCGAGTTAATAATTGTCCAAAAGGAGAAGATAAACATGGCAGTTTGTTTGTGATTCAGGTTGCTCCTGTGTTTTGTCGGGCTTCTCCTTATTTTTCGCGCTTCACTCTCGCGTTTGCCCTTTTCTTTCTGAACGGATCAGATGACGGAGACACTTTAATAATCACACACACGTTATTATCATCATCTCAAGAAGTTAGCTAAGATAGTAAGTTAGTAAGCTCTTTGGAGAAAGCGAATAGCGCTCGCACTTTTAGACGGCCATGTAAAACAACAACAGGACACGGCAGATTTTGTTCTTCTTGTCTTTGTGGCTTTGTGTGTTCATCAAGACAACGACAAGGTTTACTTGAGCTTGGGTCATCCATGGTTCGTTATTATATGCATATAGTATTTTTGTGTAATGTCTCGGCTGTGTATTTAAAAAACCTGGAGGTTCCTTTGTTTTCATTCTGATTAGCTCCACAAGATTGTGACGTATCTCTGTAACCAATCAGCATTCAGCTGCACATGTAGCTCCACCTTTTGGTACCCTTTCTTGTGTTTGGCACCTTTTCAAAAGGGTACCCAAAAAGTGGTACGGGACGGTACGGTTTGGTACGCTTTTTGACAGTGGAAACGGCCATAAAAGCACACCGTACTGTACCATACCACTCAGTCGAAACGGGCCATAATGACCACTAACAAATTGCGAGAAATTTAACAAAGGAATCACATGATAAAACAAAAGCACATGGAAAGCCGCGGTCCAGTATGTCAGTGGTTACAGACTGCAGCGAGGGCATCAAGCAACTGCATGTTCAGACCAGCGATGGCAAAAGTACACACACCCTTTACTCAAGTAGAAGTACAGATACTCATGTTTAAAACGACTCTAGTAAAAGTTGAAGTACTGACTACACTTTTGTACTCAAGTAAAAGTAAAGAAATACAGCCTGAAATAAGTACTTAAGTAAAAAGTCTTCACTGGTATACCAATTTTAGTTTCATGGTCGTGACTACACTGTATATCATGAATACATTTATCCACTTGTTAAGTGTGATTTCACGTGAAATGGCTTCCGGGTCCAAGTGCTCTATGAAACTGTATGTGCAGACTTATCAAATGGTAAAAATACACGTTTACAAAGCGATGTAATACTTTCGAAAATCACAATTGCATTATATATATATATATATAAATATATATATATATATATATATATATATATATATATATATATATATATATATATATATATATATATATATATATATATATATATATATATATATATATCCATGCCTAATATCCAATAGACAGAAAGTGATTATTTTTAATAAATTGTTAAAATTTTGGTATTTGTGATGGTGTTGGTAACTCTGAAGTAACAGGATTTCATCCGTTACCGATACGTCACAGCTTATCAAGGGAATACAAGATAACGTACATTTCTAATTTTATTTATTTTATTATTATTTTTTTTAAGTCTGTTGCCACTTTTCAGCTGCAAAGTAGCCATATTATTGCAGTAGTCTATTCTAAACATACTGTAAATATTCTGTCTATTTATTGTATTTATTTATTTAGTACTAACTGTACAAATGTTGACAAAAAAAAGTACATGATTGTTAGGTTTACAGTATCATTAGAGGTACAGTACCATACCTGTCAACCCTTTCGTTTTTCTCTGGATTCTCCTTTATTTTACAGTTCTGTCCCGCTATTATCCCGTAAAGGTATTTTCCCGTATTTCTCCAGAATTTTCAGTCTTTCTGTAAATGGTCAATATTGGTGGGGTTCGATAACGTTAAATGTGTGCATTTCTAAAGCAACACCCCTGTTATAGCTATTAATTTTATTAAGCTGAACTGTTTGCTTATTTATTTGCTGATAATGTATACCATTTTTATTTTAATTTATAAATAATAATAATGAAAAATATTACCAACCATTTAACTGTTTATTTACAATGAAACACAGCTCCAGAAGAAAATATTTAGTAATTGGGGGGTAGGGGGTGGGTTGACAGGTATGTACAATTGACAGTTATGTACAGTACACCATAGTCGGAAGTGGACAAAGACTTTAACCCCATTTAAATGCCAGATTTGAACAGTAATGCGTTTCTTGTTTTACCTGTGATCCGATCGACCAAATTGCATCTTATTACTAGGCCCACACGGAATCTGCACGCGCTGAATTCCGCAGATTTCTGCAGATTTTTAGCCCATTTTTAATTCTGTTTATTTACTTAAGTAAATGTGTAAATCTGAATTTATTCAGTTTTTATTAAGTAATTTATTACTTTTTATTTAATATATTAAGGTTTTAGTTATGATACTCTGCTGGATACTCCCAAAATAATTCCGCAGAAAACCGCAGATTTTTACCAAAATTCTCAGCAGAAATAGCAATAAACGTCCGCAGATTCTGTCTGTCCCTGCTTATTACCCAGTTTAAACATGACATCAGTCATGTTTACATCGCGGACTCCCTTTGTCTCATCCATGTTTGCCGTTACCATGGTAAGCTTAAATAAATAAGCCTAGAGGGTGCGGTGGAGGTTGAAAAAGCAGTGTTGCATGCATGCAATGACAAATAGATTAACAGAATCAAAAAGGCGTCCAAATAATGTAAAGAATATTCAAAATCCGCCATAATTCAGATTCCACACATTATTTACCTAGATTTCTGCATTAGTTGAGTTCATGAACTTAACATCTTCACTTTGCTAAACTTTGCCTTCCCGCCTCATCATTTCTCCTCAAATTCCTCGCCTGTGGCAGCAACGCATCTCACCAGGGAGTCGATATTCAGTAGCAAATACAAAGGTTTTCTGTTATGTTCATGATTTCATACTTCAAAGACTTTCATTGTTGCTTTCCCTTGAGTCCTGGCTTCTAAGATGGCTGAAAACTTGAGTGTAATATTGATATGTGTTGTGTGTGTATGTGAGTGAGAGTGTGTTTTCCATTGGAAGGTAGAACAGGCCTATAGCTGTCACAATCCCAGAAGGCCACACGCTTGTTTAGAAAGAGCCCGATAAGTCCAGCATCATCAAGATTTTGTCAAAAGTGCAAATGCTTTTGTTTGGGAGATAGCAGGCAGTATATCTCTGTGGCCTCAGTCTTTCTTTTTTTACGTGTGATAAATGCACAGCATAATACCCCCGCAAGATTATTGCTTCAGCAGCCTCAGGATAGCTGATGGCAAAAAAACAAGACCTATTTGTCTCCTTTTTTCCCCTCTTCTCTCTCACTTTATTTTTTTTGCACTGTTGTCAGCATAGGGTCAGATATTGAAACTAGATCTTGATAACATCAGCCTGGAATGAGGAAAATGGTTTCAGACTCACAGCGATCACACCATGAGAAATGTGAAGAAAGATCTCGCAAGATAAGACATTCAATAAAAACTACTTTTTTTTTTTTTTTTTTTTTGAGGGAATATGTGGCGCTTGCCAGTGCGGAACTCACCTACACAGTATTATCACCTATACTGGGAGGTTGCCAAGACTGTTTATGGAGGTTTCTAGTGTAGCTTGATGTTATTGAATTCCAAGTCTTATTGATATTATGTGACAAGTTGTACAATAATGCATTATATATATATATATATATATATATATATATATATATATATATATATATATATATATATATATATATATATTTATATATTAGGGATGTAACAGTATCAGAATAATATCAGGACAGTATCAGTAATACCTCGGTATGAATGGCACGGTACGGAGAATTTCACAGTACAGTAATACCTCGGTATGAATGTCACGGTACGGTATTTATTGAATCATTTACAGGAAATACAAAACTAATGAAAATACCCCAAAAAAGTGCCAAAAGTGTCAATGACATACAAAATAGCCATCTATCTGTAAGCTTTGAAACAGGAACTTCAATTTTTCAATTTTAATAACAAAAAATTATTAAACCATGTAAAAAAATAAAGTTTCAACTTAGTATTGTTAAAAACTCATCACATTTAACATTTAATCACTCACTCACTCACTTAGATAGAGATGGGTTTTAAGGAAAATTATATAACTATAATCTGGTAAAAGCTGGTATCTCTGGGCATTTACAATGTCCCCTGCAACAGAAAAAAAACCCTCTCATTTGGGACTGAGGTTTCTGAGACAGAGATATGACTTGGCCCAGGTTGACAGCAGTGGGTAACGTTGTGCATTGTCTTTCCCCCACTTGAGAGGACAAGCCAGGGGTAAGATAGAGGTCTCTTTGCGGTACAAGTCAATGTCTGCATCAATCTGAACAGTGTGCTGTGTTTCTGCAGTCCCCATGACTGGTATTAACTTGCAGGCACGTGCACACATAGGGCTCAACCTGTGCAGTGCACAAGCCCTTTTTAGTCTTGGATAGAAAGTGCCCTTCCAAAATGATCAAAAGTGCCCCCGCAACGCAACACACCCTCAGTCCCGCCCAACACGACAACACCGCTATTCAGTACGCGCGCGGCGTCAACAACAACACCCCCAACCGAAATGCTTCCACACATCCGATTTAAAACCCGCTTTAGGTTCAATAATTTCCAGCTCTTTTTCATCCCCGCTACTAGCAACACACTCCATTTCTGCATTACTGGATCTGTAGCGACAACAGACCATGAAGGATGATGGCCATGCCTGAGCTGATGGGAATTGTAGTTTCCGCTACCTCCCGTTCATTTCATTTGCCTGAGCAAATTTTCTCAGAAGACCTATAGTTTTACTAAGTCATGCGACTACGGTAATATTGAAAAAAATTGCTATTGCGGTATGACGGTATTTACAATACCATTATATCCCTAATATATACCCTGATCATTTGGAATATGTTGCACTTCAAAATATATATGCTGTATAACATTTATTTTGTTATTCAAGTAATCTCTTTCAATCTTAGCAACACCGTTAACAATTATTAATAATTATTAACAATTAAATAGACATAAGTATAATAAATTAAGAGTAAATGATGACAGAATTATATGTGGTTAAATAGTTTTGGCAAAACTTTGGTAACAATTTTACAAGGTATTAGTTCCATTTTCCAACAAATTAATTTCAAACAAATTAATAAGTAAACTTAATTTTAACATTAACAAATGTAACTTTGTATTTGATTAATGTATTAATCAATATGTGAGTTGAGCTAACTGACAATAAATAGATTAATGTTTATTCTAGTATTAACAAACGTTAATAGTTGCAGTGATATTTGTTGCTTATTATTCGTTTCGCATTAATCTTAACTAATAGACTCCATTGCACAATGTTACCATAATAAATTAAAAATAACATGTTATCTGTGCTTAAAATGTTATTTTAAAGGTATGGATTTATTCGGGATGTTATTATTGTCATTTAAAAAAACTACAGGATGCCTACTATTTTGCCAGCTGAAACGGGTTTATGCTTTTTAGATTTCTGAATCACCTTGAATTGAATGTATGTCACTGTGGATAAATGCATCTGCCAAATATATAAATGTAAATGTAAGGCTGGTACTGCTGAGACAGGGGCTTCACTTGACACTTACTTGCATGTGTCATATTTCTCATACAGCATTAAAAGCACAGTGAAGATCAGTTTTAGGATCATGAATATTCACCAAACAGTGTTGTTTCTTTGCATAAACCTAGCATTTTAATTTAAATATGTTCTACATGCATCAGCTCATCCAAAAAAAAAAATTACTTAATTTAATCACAATAAAACCGTTAATCATCAATTTAGCTTATTTTTATCTATGGCCTAAACTTTATATAAATGTGCCTTTACATCAAGCACTATTTACTCCAAGTTTGACAGTATAATATGAATAAACCAGGCTCTGGTATATTTCAAATGTAATTGACAAACGAACTGAACATTGAACACAATTCCTCACTTAAGTTATCTTTTACGGAGCTCGTTTTGGCTCCTTAAGACCTTAATTCTTTCGTTCAAAATATTTGTTCCTTCATTAGTTCCTTTGTTCATTCATTCGTTCATTCCTTGCTTCCTTTCCCTCTTTAGTTTGTTCAGTCCTTCCTTGAATCTTTCTTTCATTCATTTGGTCCTTTCTTTCTTCATTAGTTCGGTCCTTCCTTCCATTTTTCATTGCTCCATTTAGTGCAGTCAACTTTTTTTTTTTTTTTACAGTCGACATCTATTTTCTCATCAGTGACATCCAAACTATTAAAAGTCTGTGCATCAATGTGTGTGAAGATTTTGGTCATCTTCTAGGACATGTTTAATGTTTCCAAAAGGTTTGCTGCATTTATAAAGCGTCCATGTGTTGATGTTGTTCAGTATCGATTTACTTTTTTATGTGTGATTTAATTGGACAGGAATCACAGGACTGATTTTTCTACTTTAGCCAATCAACATTGGAATGAAAAAATAAAGTAGTGACTGCAGGTTGAAGGAAAGTCGTGGAGTAAAAATACCAATACTGCACTAAAAATGTACTCAAAGGAAAATAAAAATTACTACTTAATAAAGTACAATTCCTGAGAAAAAAAAATCAATTACAGTAATTTGAGTATTTGTAATTAGTTACTTTACACCACTGGTCAGAACCTTAGTTTAACATCTCATCTGAAAAACAACACTCACTGACAGTATAGTGTCCCCGTTACTATATTGAGGCATCAAGACTCACACAGACCGATTGAGCACTCCGTCCTAGCCTCTCAAACACTACTTTCAACAGCAACCTAGTTTTTCCATGTGGTCTCCCATCCAGGGGCTAACCAAGCTCAGCCCTGCTAAGCTTCAGTGAGTAACCAATCTTGGGCTGTAAGGTGAAATGGCTGTGGCAATTCTGACGAACAGTTGATGACAGGAAATTAAATTAACCAGTCTATCATCTACATGTATAAACATATATTAATACCATAGATTAAAACAAGTAATTCAAGCAAAACATCTAAAAAATCAAGCATTTCCCATAAACACAGTCCCTTTTTTATGACTCAACTCAGAGAGATCTAGTGGCTGGGCATAAAGTCAACATTTAATTTACGTTGCTTGTCCAGAACATCTGCATATTTTATAGCACGATTAAGACATTCGAATTAAGCAGGTCATCTAAATTAAATAGGCCAGTCAAAAAAAATAAAATAAATAAATAAAAAAACAGAACACTATATATCCTAACCCTCTTTAACATAACCTACTGAAAATCAACTGGATCTGAATTCATGCAGTTTTTTTTCAATTTCCTTTGCTTGTCTAGAACATTTGCATATTTTAAATCATGAGTAGAACATGCAAATGAAGCTAGACATCACAAATGAACTAGGTCAGTAACTTTCCATAAATTGTCTATTTAGGTAAACTTTTCTTTTATTCTAGCCTCGCAGAGGAGAACAATTACATTATTCAAGCATTGGACTCGCATTTTAAATGAACAGCAATCATTTTATAACACAGCTCCTTCTTTTACCACAAAGCCAAGCTTTACACACACACACGCACACACAATTAATCACAGACTTCATTTAATGAACAATTTAGTGACTAAGAATCAGATCAAGCCTTCAGAGAACTCGGTGAGCAAATGGCCAGCTTTCCATCCTTGCAGAAGTTGCATGTAGCATTCCTCCATTATGACTTTCCTGCTCCTTTCTTTCCCTGATGATTTTTTCACTCTCTGATCTGCGGCTGGAGTTAAAAAGTCACTCCACTCTGCTTTTGTCTACAATGTCTCTTTTTGGTCTGTTTTTCCACAGAGCCAGCTATTACAGGAAAGGAGGCCGCGCTATGCTGCCAGTCAAATGGATGCCTCCTGAGGCCTTCATGGAAGGAATCTTTACCTCAAAGACAGATACATGGTGAGCTCTGTAATATAATTACATATTTAAGAGACTCATTTGCTTCTCATTCTGGCATATGCTACAGCAGCCCCACTGTGTTTCACACTATACTCTTTTTCGGTAATTACTGTGCTTTCATCTCACTCAACCCTTCACTTTTCCCCCATTTTATATGATTTTCAGGTCATTTGGAGTTTTGCTGTGGGAGATCTTCTCACTCGGCTATATGCCGTACCCAAGCCGCAGTAACCAAGAGGTATTGGAGTTTGTTACTAATGGAGGCCGGATGGACCCACCCAAGAACTGCCCTGGGCCAGTGTGAGTGATCTTTTAATGCACACCCAATTATACTTAATTATTATATTTAATCCACACCATGGATTAAAAGTTCGACAACATCATTGTTTGATGCATATGCATTTCAATGCTTAGTTTCCCAGTCTTCAACAACTGCCCCTCTGCTTTGATTTCTGGAACTGAAAACAGGCTAATCAAATAATAATAATAAAACTTTCCTAACTGGAATTTTTTATTTAGTTTCTAATCTAATCTGGGCATCATCTTGCAGAGCTGTTCTTTGAAACAAAATCTGAAGAAAGCTTTTTTTTTAATCTATGAAATAACTCATTCAATCGAGACAGTAATACTTTGATATCTAATAAAGATTAATTTATTATTTTCTATGGAAAATAGGTACCGCATAATGACACAGAGCTGGCAGCATCAACCAGAGGACCGACCAAATTTCTCTACTATTCTGGAGAGGATTGACTATTGTCTGCAGGTACTACATCTCAAAATCATGTCTATTCATGCAATGCAACAGTAGGTTTGCCTCTTTCCACTGAGTGGTACCGTTCAGTAAAGTGTGGTTTGGTACAGGTAAATACCATATAATACACATAGTTTTTCAACCCAAGCTCATTCTGGAAACGTAGCCAGCAGATGTTTTTTGGAGACCATGAATTACGTGGCCGGAGGTTCGTATGGCCGCATTTTGTTTTTTTTGAGCGAACACTGCGGGGCGGTTTGTGTGATGCCGCTCCTCCTCTTCGCACTCGCCGGCTGACGGCTCGCCTCCGTGTAGAGGGCTTTCCTGTGTCAATCAGTTTGTCAGCTTAGCTCGCGGCATTTTGTCGGTGGAGCGGAGGCCCGGAGGAGGAGGAGTCGGCCACGGCGACAACCGGAATCGATTCCGGGGAACAGCAGCTCCAGAAATCAGATAAGATAAAAAACAAAATCCAAAAAATAAAGGCAAACGAGTTCGCGACAGGGCGAGAATGCGGCAAGATCCAAAAACGCGATTAAAATTGGACCAGGGCTTTTTTTTTTTTCTGGACGGCTTTTGCAAATCGTCACTTGGGTTTAGGGAAGGAGGAGGAGGAGGAGGAGAGCGGCTGGGACGGCCGATTGGCTGCCCAGTCAATCGTTCAGTCATTCAGCCAGTCAGTCGGATGGACGGTCGATCTACAGCAGCTCTTCACGCAAGAACAGCGTGAATGCGAACGGCGCATGCTCCCGAGAGGCATTCGAGATGTGAAAAAGCGCGCACAGCGGTCTCTCGCGGATTGGTGAAAACAAAAACTGCTCGAATACGTACCTCCCCGGAAGAATTTCGCAGTTTCCAGAAACGTCCGCGGGGCTACGTTTCCACAATGAGCCTGAGTTGTAGTTTTTCCTGGTTCCTAAGGTGGTATCCAGATTCGTTTCTGCAGCTTCATTGCTATGAACCCTCTGGGGGGAGCAAATAAGCTGGAATTTCCGCAAATACTTGCATCTACATAAAGCTTCAAAAGCAATTGTTTTTAAAAAGTTTTGTAATCTATATGAAACAAAGCCTAATAAATTCCCATGTCTGCCATTCAAATACAAATCACTTGCAACAACACCACCCACAAACTTGTAAACAAAGAAGTCTCTGTCATTTTAAAAAGATAATTGCTGTACAGAATAAGAATATATTGGTAATTGCTACAGAAGACCAGCATGATTGGACGAGATATTATTCAGAGATATAATGCCTGTGGTGGAGGTGGTGGAGGAACTGAGAACGACTGCCTTAAAGGGTCTTTGCTGCAGGTCACCCTGATCAGGCTTGCATTTACACTGCCAACAGTACCCTTACAATATTGGTGTGGTGTACAACATAAAGCGTTTGATGTAATTCTCGTTCAAAGAAGAAAGCCACACAGGTCATTCAAAAAACAAATCTTTTGCATGCTCAAATTCATCGTTTCGAAAATAGACACATTGCAAGCTTGCGTAAATAGGGAGAGAAAGTGGTGCCCCTTGCATTTTCCTTACTTTTAGACTCAACATCTGAATGGTCCGATAGATAACAATGCAAGACTTACAGCAGATACTGTTGTTGCTTTTAGGCAGGTGAATGTTTGTCACAGAAAACAAGCTTTGTTAAAGCTCGAGTTGAGCATCATGTATCCCTGCACTCAGACGTTGCATTGTGCTTCCGGTATTGTTGATTGCCTGGCTTGTTTCACATGCAAGTGACAATTTTCTGTAACCAATAGCATTCGGCAGCGGGTCTAGCTCCACCATTTTGGTTCTGTACTGTATCGAAATATTGATATGGTATGGTTTGCATGATTGTACTGTATCAAACCACACTGCTCAGTGGAAATGAGCCATTAGATTTGTTTTTATCACCAGTCTGTGTTGGTTGGGTAAATAATACACTTTCAATTTCCCTAGGACCCTGATGTGGTAAACGTGCCTTTGCCTGTTGAATATGGCCCAATCCCTGAGGAAGAGGAGAGGGTACCTATGCGCCCTGAGGACCCTTCTGCCCCATCCTTGCTTGTGTCCCCCCAGGGCACAGAGGATGTTCCATCTGCCACCCACTCCGCTCAATCGAAAAAAGATGGAGAGGCCATTCATATGGCCAACCTCTCCACTGACAGCAAACTACCACCTGTCCCACCATCTCAGCCTCACCCTCATCACCATCTTCAAACCCCGGTAGTCACTGCTCCTGTACCAGCCTCTAAGCCTTCATCTACAACATCAAATGCCCAGGATGGAGGGCATGTGAATTTGGGCTTCATGCAGGCCCACTCATCAGAAAAGGAAAGCCGCAACAGGAAGCCCACCAACTTGTGGAACCCCACCTATGGCTCGTGGTTTCTACAGCAGCAACAGAAAAGGCAGCAAGTACAGGCACAAAGGCAGACAAGCGGTCCAAGGATCCCTGGTGAAGGACAGGAACAAGTAGGCCGGACTGTGACAGTAGCTGAAGCTCTAGGCCTGCAGCAACAGCACAAACAACAGCAGTACCAACAGCAGCTCCAGCGTCAACAGCAGCAGCAGCAGCAGCAGCAGCAACAACAAGGCCTGTGTCGACCACTTTTGCCTCCACCTCCTCCACCTGCCCCTACCCCTTTACTCTTGGATTCAGCTACCCTAGCACCAGTTCCACTCTACAGACTACGCCGCTTCCCTTGTGGGAACATCGGGTATGGCTACCAGGAGCAAGGCCTGCCCATGGAGCCAATGCAAGGGCCACAGCTTCCCCCGCCTCATCCTGGCCAACAGAGGCCCATCTCTTTGACCCGAGCAAGTGGTCCTGAGGACAGTCGCCCGCTTTTGGTCACCATGGGAACAGTGCAGGACTCCAGACTCCCGAAAATGGAAGGGCACAACGCCACTGTGCTGTAACCATGTACATTCTCTATCAGCGCTCACTTTTGCAAAACACTGTGCTATCCATTTATGTCCACCTTTGCCAAGCCCCTTTGCGCTTTTCCTTTGTGCTTTTTCCAAAAATGGAACTCGATCCATTCTGCGCTTGAAACTCTGAAAACCTTGAACGCATCAGTCATTCAAATAAAATGATTTTCATTTGGATAAAGTAATGAAATTGAGTTTCTGAAAGCCACATTTGAGAGACCAAAAAATAAATACATTTAAAAATATAATAAACTGATAAAGCCCTCACAAGGACTAATTCTGTGAAAAAAAGACTATTATATCGATGATATTTTTCCATGATGGGGGAGGAAAAAAAATTTAAACGGGTTTGTTGATGTTTGCTTGCCTGCTTGTTTATTTATTCATTTGTTAATTTATTATTTGGAGGTCATGTAAATTATTAATGGGTGTGCTTGAGAAAGCAAACTGCCCCCATTCATTATGTATCATTTTGTTCACTCTTGGACTTGGTTGGCTTTTAAATGCAGCAGTTTTCATCTATCGTCAAACATAATGAATAGCAGAAATCTCTAATGACTTGTGTGTGCACTTATTCTTGGGTGTGTGAAACTGGTGAGTGTTGGTAGCTTTTTTTTCAACAAGATAGCCTGTTGTTATGGTGTTGGAATAGAAGCCTGAAGCGATTGGTCAGACACCAGTGAGTGAAGGCTCTTTCACAGGACTCATGTCAGAAACCTCAACAATAAATTCTAGGTCATTTAACCATATTGAAATCACAGAAAATTTGTTAATTGAGATCCATTCAGAAAAGCCCCTTCAGATACTTTAAAGCAGGGGTCACCAATCTCGTTCTTGGAGGTCCGGTGCCATGCAGGGTTTAACTAGAACTTGCCTCAACACACCTGCCTGGGTGTTTCAAGTATACCTAGTAAGACCTTGATTAGCTTGTTCAGGTGTGTTTGATTAGGGTTGGAGCTAAAATCTGCAGGACACCAGTCCTCCAGGAACATGTTTGGTGATCCCTGCTTTAAAGGAACACCACTTTTTTTTACAATATGCATGAGTTACTTAAGTCCCTCAAAGTAAAACAGTTGAGTTTTACCTTTTATATTCAGATCCATTCAGCCAATCTCCAAGTCTGACAGGAGCACTTAACTTAGCATAAATACTTGAATTGGGCTAGACCAGTGTTTCTCAACCACAGTCCTGAAGGACCACCAACACTGCATGTTTTGAATGTCTTCTTTGTCCGTCACACCCATTACAGGTCTGTCAGTCTCTGTTAATGAGCTGATAATCTAATTTTAGTGTGTTTGGGTAAGGAGACATGGAAAACGTGCAGACCTGGTTGTTCTTCAGGGACATGGTTAAGACTAGACTATTAGCATCTGGCTCCATAAAAACACAAATAGTTTTGATAATTGTCCTATTAAAATCATGACTCTTCTGAAATTATATTGTGTAAGAAGACTGATGGAGTCTGATATGGCAAGAAACTACATTCTCATTGTCATAATAATAAAAAAAACTTTACTGGCATACCATGGCTGCAGCAGGCGCAATGATATTACACAGCGCTGTTATCTAGTCAGCTAGCTGGGGACTGTTTTCAAGTTCTGCATATTGTAATATCATTGCACCTACTGCAGCCACAATATGGCAGCAAAGTTTCTTGATTATTACACTTAGTACAAAATGTATCTACAGAATCGTAAAGCTTTAAATAGGAAAATTATCACAACTATTTTTGAATGTTTAAAATAAGATTTTTTAAAGTACGTCACTCAATTCGTTCAATTAGTTATGCTAATCGTCAAGCTTTAAATGAGAAAATGATTATAACTTTTTTGAAAATGTATTTTTTTGAGTGAGATGCTAATGTTCTAATCCAATTTAATTATCTATGCTAAGCTTAGCTATGCTAATAGTGTTCCCCCTAACTGGAAGATCTGCTGAATGGATTCAACAATTGTAAAATTATACTGTTTACCTCTTGGGAACTTTTAAAATGATAACATCATCTCAAGGCAATTCGTAACTTTCTGATTTAGTGGCTAAGTCATATGAATTCCTACAATCTCATTTACACAATTTAGTATGATTTGCTCATTCCTCAATGACGGTTGGGTTTAGGGGCGGGGTTGAGTGCCACTCCTCCTTTTTAAAATCATACATTTTTATACAACTGAACCCATACAAATTCGTATGAATTAGCCGCTAAACTGACAAAACGTAAAATAGTTAAGTTTCCTGAGATCACAAAGCTTGCACTATGCCTCTTTGTGACATGTCTTTAAGGCTGATTTACACTTCTGAATCAAGTGATCGACATTATCCACGGTATCTGCACGCAGTTGTGCATTTATACTTCTGCATGCTGTTTGTGTTGCTCTGCAATAACACTTCCAAAACACTAGCAGGCAGTAGGTGTTCATGCTCCTCTGTGTCGAGTTTCTTTGTGGGTTTTTTTTAGCTACAAGTAGCTCAGTCAGAGGTGGGAATCGGTGGACTTGCAACAACTTTAATCATAATGGGAACACAAAACAAAAGTTTCCATCTGGAGCTCCTTCACGAAACTAGACCACACTCATCACTGCTACAAAACCAACCAATCACAGAGCTTGTGCTACACATCGTTGCAACGTGTAGTTACAATATTTAAGTGGTGCACGTCAGTCTCGCTGTCAGTCATGACGAAGGCTATGCAACCGCACGAAGGCTGCACCAGACTATACGCGTGCGCATTGATGCAAAAGTATAAATCCGTCTTTAGCTGGTGAAGGTTATCAACCAGCATGGTCTTTTTGGTGAAGTTATTTGTCTGGAGAGGTTTGGTAGGTTACCTGGATCATCTTAATAGCACAAAATTAAGTTCTTCAATGGATTTTGCTGTACTCAAAGTAATTTGTCCATTTAAAAAAACCAACAGGCTGATTTATACTTCTACGTCAAGTGATCAGCATGACCCATGGCGCCTGCCTTGAGTGTAGTGGTTCATTTATACTTCTGCATGCTGTTAGTGTTACTCTGCAATAACACTTCCGAAACGCTAGCTGGCAGTACGCTTTTATGTTACTCTGTGTCGAGTTTCTTTGCAGGTGTTTTGTTTTTTCTGCTACCTTAATGTACAAGTAGCTAAATCGCTCATTCAGAGGCAGGAACTGGCGGATGTGCAGATAGTATTATTCATAGGGTAAAAACAATACAAAGTTTCCATGTGAAGCTCCATCACGGGCCTCAACACTTGTAAACACTCGCTCTAACGGGTTCACACAGCTCTCGGTCCCACCCACACTAAACACTAACACACTACACAGCTACCGAGCCGACCACACACAGAACTTGTGCTACACATCGTTGGGACGTGTAGTTACATTATTTAAGTGGTGTGTGTCAGCATCGCTGTCAGTCATGACGAGGGTGCCAGATCATACGCATGTGTTTGACGCAGAAGTGTAAATCAGCCTATACAGTTTTTGAGAGGTGCGCATCAGCATTTGGCGTCAGCCATGGTGAGAGGTATGCTACCGCTCAAAGGCTGCGCCAGACTATATGCGTGCGCATTTACGCAGAAGTATAAATTAGTCTTTAACTGGTGAAGGTTATCAACATGCATGGTCTTTTTGGTGATGATATTTGACTGAAGAGGTTTGGTAGGTTACACTAGTTAAGGGGGTTGACACAGAGCTTGCGCTCTGCATCATTGCAATGTGTAGTTACATTTTTGAGAGGTGCACGTCAGCCACAGTGAGGGCTATGCAACTGCATGAAGGTTGTGTCGGAGCATACACTTGACAGAGAAGTATCAATCAGCCTTACTGCTAAATTCTGTGTCGTTTTGGTAATCATAAACTAATTATTATGTTTTTTTTAATAGTTTCAATGTTGATTTCACATTTCAAGAGTTCACACTTAGCTAATGATTGATTATAAAGCTTGTTTGGCATGCTGTTCCAAGAGAGCCCTGAACTCAAAATATCCTAGAGCCCGGGGCTCTCTCCCGTTGCAAGGCGAGAGGGGAGTTTGAGCTTAGGTAGATCGTGAGAACTCCCCTGCTATAGAAGCTAATGAACAGATAGTGAGTGCTCTTAAGAGATAACTACTTACTTACTTACATGTCTATGGCGCTGATTTGTATTAGTCAATTAACTTAAGTTGCATGTTTTTGGATGGTGGGAGGAAACCGGGGGACCCGGGGGAAACCCACGTGAGCACGGGGAGAAAGTGCCATCTCTGCACAGAAACGTCGGCTGGTTTGGTAATGACCAGAACCAAAGACGTTCTTGCTGTGAGGCAACAGTGCTAACCACTGGGCCACCTTGCCTCCCATCTAGGAAAGGAGGAGGAGTAAGGGTGGAAGTGGGGATTCTTCAAAACGAATATAATTGTGGTATGAAACCTAGGGTATTTAAAGTGGCTTAGGAATCGTCTGACTGGTGAATCATGAATTGAATAATGCGGGGCCAGCCACAAGCAAACATAGCACATGATCCTCTCGAAATTAGTTTATAAATAAACTTTACTTAAGGGGGTTTTGACAAGAGTCACGTGAAAGGAATTTGAGTTTACCCTATATAAAACTTTAGCCTAATAATTTCAGTTGTCTGTTTGGCATTTCCAAAATATGTAAGAGCCTTACACCTACATTAGCTATATTTTATGATTCACTGATTCCAGCTTTCACATATAATTTGTTGATTTAACATAAAAAGTTGTTGTTTCAGTCATATTGCTTCAGTTCTGTCAAGCTGCTATTTGAAAATGCAAATGTTGTACGTTCTTTTTTTTATTATTAAAACAGAAAGAAATGCTGTAGTGTCTTTGATAGTGAGGGTTTTACAAAGGAAAATCTTGTGGCAATTTTTTACACTATGTTTTGTTAAATAGTGGTTTAACTGACAAAAAAAATGTTTACCTTTATATTTTATTTTAGTTTTGTTTATCTTTGTTTTAAACCTTCAAGGAAAGTTCTATATTAATACTATTAAATAATTATAACTATGTTTAAAAAAAATCCCTCTTAACTTTTTTTCAATGTTATCTATACATATTGCTTACCATATCAATATGAAATGTTTATTTTATTTATTAATTTGAAACGTTTAATTAACGCAAGGTTTTGGAAGCTGGAGTGATTAAGCATGAAATTGAAAAATAAGGATTTTTAATGTTATTATAATTTATTTTTCATTTCTATTAATTGTTATTTTGATTATTTTTGTTCCTCGCAATGACAAAGTGACCACACTTGTACAAATGTTGTAAAACCTTATTGTATCATGTATCTGTTAATCTCTGTAATTTGACATTCAATGATGAGATCTGAGAAATTAATAAATAACTATTTAATAAGTTTGGCCTCACCCTCGAATGCCAGATGTGTATTAAAAATAACCAGAAAGATCACATATAATCACACAACCTAAAGTATCAGGCGTGAACCATGGTTTTGAATTAATCATGACATTTGAGTGCAAGCTATGATTAATTGGCCAGGCTTTCCATTTAATTTAGTTATTAGCTCTGAACTTTACTCTTCTTAGGTGGTGTTAAAAACAACGTGAACTGTTCGAAAACAAGACAATTAAAAGCAGGAAGCTGGCAGATTATAACATTCTTTGTTAGGAAACACAATTTGTTTTGTTTTGATATTTAAGAGGGGGTTCTGATGATTCTGAAAGAGATGGGTTTTTAATTAGTTGTCAGGAATACTTGATTGTGATTAGCCAGTCACAACATTCCGAGGAGCAAGTTCTCAGCTAATTGGAATGATATATAAAGAGTAATTAACAAGTTAATTTTCATTTTGCAGTGAACTAAACCTTTGGGCTCTATTTTAACTATCTAGGCGCATCTAAGTCTAAAGTGCATGGCGCAAAAGCATTAAGGGCATGTTCAAATACACTTTTGCTATTTTAGTGACGGAAAAAAAATGCTCTGCGCCGCTGCGCATGGTCTAACAGGGTTGCGCTTATTCTCTTAATGACTTATGGGTGTGTTCTGAGAATAAAACCAATCGAATCTCATCTACCAATACTTTTAAGAGTCAGTTGAGTCACTCCTTGGCGCATTTGCTATTTACACAGCGGACTTTGTAAGTGAAAAAACTGAACGCTTTACTAGCGAGAAAACCATCTGCAGCGCGAGGTTAAAGAATGAGCCTCCTTCAACCAGACTTTCACTTTCTCTTTCTCTCTTTTGTGGAAAAGGAAACGATGTTGTACACACTTCACTGAAGACATCCATTAGCCTACAAAATTATTTAGTTTGTTAAGCGCAAAGATTTGTTTAAAAAATATTTGTAAATTCAGTTCTAATTTCCAGCAAACAAATAAATAAACAGTAATAACCAAGTGTGGTCAACCAACTGAGTTATATCCATACACACATGCTGTGCCCCATATGGTCTAAAACCTGACAGGTGGACACATCTAAGCTTGTTTTTAATAAAACAAATAGAAATATGCATATAAAAATAATAATTGTAATAACAATAATATTATTCAAAAGCAAGTTGTCGTGAATAAATTTTATAAAGACCCCTGGAGATGAAGAAGACATGCAGGGAGTGATTTATATATATATATATATATATATATATATATATATATATATATATATATATATATATATATATATATATAAAATATATATAAAAAGTTGTAATTTTACTGTTTATTTCCGGCAGCCGGGGTTAATAACGGAAATTTACTATAAAATAAAAGAGGCTGAATAACAGAAATTTACCAGAAATTTTAATTTAAGGTAATTTATGTAATTTAATGTTCGTTATTTTACAGGAAATTTCAGTAATTTAACGTAAAATTATGTTTGTTTTTTTTACAGTGTAGATATAAATAATTTTTGTAACAATTTAATTCAGGGGTCACCAAACTTGTTTCTGTAGGATCGGTGTCCTGCTGATTTTAGCTCCAACCCTAATCCAACACACCTGAACAAGTTAATCAAGGTCTTACTAGGTTTAGTTGAAACACCCAGGCAGGTGTGCTGAGGCAAGTTAGAGCTAAACCCTGCAGGGACACCGGCCCTCCAGGACTGAGATTGGTGACCCCTGATTTAATCCTTTAATTCTTTTACATTTGTAAAGATATTTGAGTATTACTGTACATCCTGCGTGTTTTAAGCAATGTGTAAGTGAAGCGCACAACTAACGTGCTCTGCGCTGGACTTTAGACCTGCTTTCAGCTGGTCTATTGCTCAGTCTATTTTAAGACATGCCAACAATGCACCTTAACACAGCTCTTTTCTAGACAAACACCCAGGAGTCCACAAAGTGGCGCAAATGGATTTGCTATTTAAACGTGGCAGAAAATGGGAAAATTAGGGTTATGCTGGTCTGAAAAGAGCAACAAGTCTTGCGCCGTATTGCTTATTGTAGTTTTTACATTAGAAATAATAAACTTGCGCGGTGAAAAGATGCAATGAGTGAACAGCGTGCTGCTCCAGTGTGTGTGTAAATATTAGCCTCGCTGTACAAGCTGGGAATTTTAAACTAGCACACAGTTGGCATAACTTTGTTTAGTTGTAGCAGTTTTATAGTGACAGTTAATAGTGACATCGGCTAATCGTTGCATCCCTAGTAACGAAAACAGTGCATTATACAAAAGGCCTTTTTCTACAAACATATCCAAATGTGTTCCGCTCCTCGCGCCACTTGCTTAATGTCATGAGACTCACTCTGGGCAGCCTATAACTGCAGCTCATGCTGTATTGAACAGATGCACGTCACTTTATAACCATAGCGATCGTTTTTGGACTGAAATAAGTTATTTTTGATATCATGAGTCAGGTTTGATCAGGGCATCTCGGTCTCAATCTGTTGTATGTTTCAGCTGTTACCTCTTACAATCAATGCTCCTCTCTACTTATACCTGCCCTGTCTTGTTACTCATTGCCAGATTATTGTGTTCATTAAACCCTACGGACACTCTATTGCTCTACAGATCCTTAAAACTTTTGTTTTTACTATATACAGTCTAGTCCAGTCCAGTATTGCTTTTTATTATTTAACTTTATTGCTTACCTGTGATCTGCGCAGTCACCCCGCTGTTGAATCCAGCTCTTCACCGGCGCTCGCCAGCTCCAGCACTCTCTCCGCTGCAGGGGCTTTCTCCTTGCCCTGCCCCTTCATCCACTCTCCGCACCGAGAGAGCTGAGGTGGAATTTCTGTTGCCTTCATCTAGTATGCGTTCCCCCACGGGTGGTCGACAAACGGCAGCTGCATTTGTTCTTCTTGAAATTGAATAAAGACTTATTTGAATGTTATTTACTCTATATTTTCTGTCCAAGCCTTGACTTATCAAATTAATTGGAGGGTCCAGAACAAATTGCCTCGGGGGCCCAGATTAGCCCACGGGCCGCCAATTGAATAGCCCGGCTATATAGTACAGTATGTGAGCTGAGTAGTATGCCCGAATTCACAGAATTAAAAAACAGCTTGTGAAAAGTACTCAGATGATCTTCTAATTCCAGCGAGATTCTGAATCGTGCATCTGATGGACGCTACGATATCCCATAATGCCACGTGAGAGAATTCATGAACTGACATGATTGGGTCCACTCATTCATACTGCTTACATTTATACTATATAGAACGTACAGTCATGTAGTAGATTCAAATTCAAATGTAGTACCTACTGAGTAGTAGGCATTTTCAGATGCAGCCCTGGAAAATGTGCGGAGCTGGTGGTCCTTAAGGAACGTGGTTACGAAACACAAGTGTAAATGAACACGCAAAGCACATTAAAAGTGTGACATTTTGGTCTGAAAATGTGTAAATGGCCCCTAAAATTGCCCCTCGTTAACTAGAGAATCCCAGCTTAATAATAATAATAATAATCCCTTAAATTTATATAGCTCTGGGCACTTAAAGCGCTTTACACATGGGGGGTAATCTCCTCATCACCTGCGATGGATGACGCGACGGCAGCCATTTTGTGCCAGATCGCACACCACACACCAGCTGATTGCTGGAGAGGAGACAGAGTGATGAAGCCATTATGATACCGATAGGGGTTGGGAGGCCATGATGGACAGGCCAGTGGGCAAATTTGGCCAGGATGCCGGGGTGAAACCCCTACTCTTTTTCGAAGGACATCCTGGGATCTTTAATGACCACAGAGAGTCAGGACCTCGGTTTAACGTCTCATCCGAAAGACGGCGCTCACTGAGCAGTATAGAGTCCTCGTTACTATACTAGGGCATTAGGAACCACACAGACCGCAGGTTGGGTGCCCCCTGCTGGCCTCACTAACACCACTTTCAGCAGCAACCTAGCTTTCCCATGTGGTCTCCCATTCAGATACAGCCCTGCTTGGCTTCAGTGGGCGACCATGTGAGAGTTACAGAGAGCTATCTGCCAGCAGCTCTCTCAATCCCTTATCTTCCTTTTCTGCAATACTCCTTTGATATGTGCAGCCTGATACAGTATAAAGACCACATAAACAACATAACCCTTTTACAACACTGAGGTGAAAAGGTCATTCCTGACTCTGCAGTATGTCAAACCTTAGAGCTCTGGCAACATTTTGATAGGTTTAGCTCTTATCAGTCAAGGTCACGGAGGCCGCAGAATCACAACACTAAATAATTAAACATCGACAATTGCTCTGATGAATCTTAATTTCCGCTCTGACATGCAGATGGCAGGATCAGGATCTGGCACAAACAGCAGGATCCTATTGATCGATCCCATCTAATGCCATGCGAATGTATCCTTCTCGTAAATTAGGCCCATTTAAAACATTTAAGCCAGTGTGAATGTCATCGCAAACCAAAGCTTGTTATGCTGACCATATGGAGTCCACTGATTTTCAAACAGATACTAATTCAGCACATCACAAATCATCTCAAGCTGTTAGAATATGACAGTGCAGTGCTCGGAGCATTCGCTTGGATTTATTGTATTGAATAAACCTGGAGCAGGTGGCTGTCCATGATTGCAATGTGGTATTTCCTGTTCCAAATATGATCATATCCAACCACAACAAGCAATTAGAAAATTAGTTAAAAAGCTTACTTTTTATATCTGCAGTGCCAAATAATACTGGGCCAAAATCACAGAGCAGTTCAAACCATTCGACACACACAGGGGCAAATCCAAAAGACGTAGTAATAATGTTGCACACCCCTCTCTCTCCACCTGTCTTCACATCATAGCTTCACATACGTCGCCCTCCCACCGCTCTTTAAATACGTCGCGCAACAACCCAACCACTCTCCCCATTATGCCCCCACCCACCCGGTCTTCAAATACATCACGCAGCCCCACCCACCCAGTTGTTTTTAAGTTACATATACCATGATTTTACCAGTCCGACCCACTTGTGAACAGATTTTACTCCGTGTGACCCCTGAGTTAAAATGAGTTTGACACCCCTGAAATAGATGTTAATAACAGTGATGGTTGAGTTAAGGGTTGGGGGAGGTGTAGACGTTAATAGCTCTGATGGTTGGGTTTAAGGTTGGGTGAGGTGTAGACATTAATAACTATGATGATTGGGTTTAGGTTTGGGGAAGGTGTAGACATTAATAACTATGATGATTGGGTTTAGGTTTGGGGGGTGTAGACGTTAACAGCTGTGATGGTTGGGTTTAAGGTTGGGTAAGGTGTAGACATTAATAACTATGATGGTTGGGTTTAGAGTTGATGTAGGTGTAGGCATTAATTACTGTGATGGTTTGGTTTAGGTGTCAAGTAAGTGTAGATGTGAATAACTGATGTACAGTGCCATCTTGCTGACAACATAGCTGTGACATGTGGTTGTCCTTAACTTTACCTTGACAAGTTTTACGCCCCATTTATGTTACGCCACTTTCTTGCAGTCCACAGACATACCCTACTCAATCATTTCACTCGTTGCCCATCTTTAAAATACTAAATGCTTGCCAAGTTTATGATTAAATTTCATATTTGGAATCATCAATAAAATTAAACAACAACTGTGTCTTTAGTTTCATTTCTAAACGTTCTAATCACACAAAATCTGCAGAAATTCACAGCTGATGCGGCCCCTACTCCAGAGATTTGTCAGTCTATAGCAATCCCTGATTGTCTAGAAGGCTTGTCTGTACTAGAAGGCGGGGCTTCATTCGCCATGTTGACACTTTTCCCCATTGAAAACTATTTGAATGACACACCTTGTGTCATATTTAGTCTTTGACAGAAGCCAATTGTGGTCTAATTTTATTGGCTGATGCTGCTATGATTATAACGACAGCACCAAGCTTCACACACGCCCTCCGCTAAAGGTTGACACTTATGCCCCGTGTGAATGTTAGTATTAATCAAACAGCAAGGAATTAAAACAAACAACCATAAAGCCGTGGTCACACTAAAGTTTGAGGTTGCGAAATGAGATTGCATTTGGCGCTGTGAAGAGGCGGAATTAAACAAGGCGATTAGACATAAAAAAGCAAGCGATTGGTCCATATTTTGAATTTCTGTACAGAGAGGTCATGTTTTGATCTTCGATTGGTTTCACACAGTCACATGATGCGATTTCACAGGTCAGAGTTCACTAAGCTTTGCACACGTTCCTGGTCTGCTGGATTCGCGTGCGTATGAATGGAAGCCTATGGGAGACAAGTTCAGTGAGACCTCGGCTTTAGAAACTAAAGTAGTGTAAGCAGAATTAAACTAAGGCCCCGTTTACACTAATGCATTTTCATTTTAAAAAGCATAAGTTTTGCTACGCCAGAGTTTTCAAGCGCCAAAAACAGTTTTTGGAAACGCTAGAGAAGCCGTTTTCATTCTAAAACGCTGCTGCTCCATTTCAGTGTGGATGGGGGAAAAACGGAGACATCTGAAAAAGGAGGCGGGGCTGCCGACATTCGCCTCTATGATTGGGGCTTTTCCTCAATATTAAGTAGCCTAACCTTACACACAGTTCAGTCCTGCATCCTCTTCTTGTAAGTCCAGACTTCCAAGTTTGATCAAGGCTGCGGTCTCCTTCTCCTCAGTTTGATATGGAAAACAGACTACCGAGGACAAGGGTAAATCTTCAAAGGGAACAGTGTACTTTATAACTTCATTCACATAACCCTGGCTAAGTTGTTTCATTTTCTCAACAATAAAATGAATACATGATTTAAGGAACTGCCTATTTTCATTTTGATATTAGCAACTTAACTGACAGCAGAAATGTTGAGGCGTCGTGCTGCATATATGAGCGTCATTTTCACTGTGTGTATATTTATAACAAAACAGAGGCCTCACTGCCTCCTTTCAATTTCAGTGAAAATACGAAACTACTCTCTTTTGCTGAATATCAGTTTTAATAATCGATAACGGCCATTATAAAAGTATAACATACAATAGTTTTATACATTATAGGAAATAAAGGCAAGCGATCAGTCAATATACAGAATGTAGGCTACGTGTGTAGCGTACAGTCCACAGATAAAATTTCTTATTGATTTTATCACGGTCCGACAGAACGGTTTTACGACTCCTGGCTCCAAGAAGTCTGGATTTTCGTGACAGCTTAAGTTGTTCAGGGGGCCTGGAGAGATAAGCAGGAAAACTTCAAAGACATTCCTGCCCAAATACCCTCACACACACACATACACCCCCACGAGGCTGGTCCGACAGAAAGAAAATGAACTCATCAAATCCAGAAAAACCAATGTGTTATGTTTTGTAAACTTTGTATCTCATTTCTGACTTTTCTTACCTGTGTAACCTCTTTTATAACCTGTATGCATGTTCCATTTAGGCCTTTGTAAAGCATAAATATTGTAAGGATATGAAAAATTATGTTGATGTACTTTCAACCCCCCCATGTTTGGTACCGATGGGTTTCTGCTGACATTTTACAACACATGATGCATAGTGCAAGACCATAACTCGCATTGCTTTATTCTTTAAAGCCCTGTATTAAATGCCTGTCCGCATGCTTTAGGCGGACACTCAAATTTGCATACGAGCAGCCCCGTGACAAAGGAAGGTTCGCGTGCAAACTTTCCCCTGAAATCATTGGTCAGAATGCTGTACGGGTTGTCACGTGACCCGCAGGTATAAGCACACTTCCCCCCAAACATCTGGGCAGAAAGAGAACGTCCTAAGAAGAACATCATTGTCGGTGGCCTTCGGGCCACGCGGCTTTCCTACGCCGCATGGACTTTCCCGCCACGTTTCTTTATTTTCCGACAAAAGAAAACTCAGTTTAAAGTTTGCGATCGTGTTCGTCCGAACTGCATTACTCCACACATCCAGGAGGACATCAAAAGGAGTTTCATCAGGAAAAGACCCGCATAAAGAGAGAGATCCCAGGCATTAAGTCCAGGTACCTTTAGTTATGCGATTAAGCTGTGCCCTTTTTAGCAAAAAGGTGTGTTTTATAATCTCGGTGGTCCTTAATGGTGCGTGTGGAACTGAAAGTTTTGTCACTCTTTTACCTGAAATCTATATTTCCTAGCTTTACTATGTCTCTTTGCTGTTACACGTTCTATAGACCCGATATCTCCACGTGGTTTACCTTTGTTTTGTGTTTAATGTATGTTTGTGCGTTTGTTTGTTCGTTACGTCTGACTAGTCAATAAATTCCATTTATAATCAAATGAATTGTATTGTTTGCCTCACGAGAAAATGTCACTGAAATACAGATTCCCCTGCCTAGCTATTATAAGTTGTTTAAAACTTTTGAATGATTAATCTACTTCACAAGAAGTAGCAATTAAATTCCCTATTTCTAAATGAATAGATTACCGTGTCCGCTCGGAAGAGCGGCGGCTCTGCTTGTGTTTGTTTGGTCAAATTAACAATAAATTGATCCGGAATATTAATGATTAATAATAATTCGTTATTGTTGATAATATTCATAATCTGGGAATCCGCTCGGTCGCGCGAGCATGATCATTTACACGTTTAATAAATATAGTGGGATTAGATCCAGCGGGAGATGCTTGATGAGCAGTCCGACGAGCAGAGCTCTCATCAGGGTAGATAGGCTGCAGCGCTTGCCCGAGTGTGTGTGTGTGTGGTCACGTGATGTGCGTTTTCAGCATTTTGGTGTGGACGGAGAGCTGTTCAGAAACGCTGGGTGAAACGCTAGTGTGGACATGTATCGTTTTCATTCTAAAACGCCGTTTTAAAACTAAAACACACTAGTGTAAACAGGGCCTAAGGAAGGAAGGGAGTGAGGGAAAGAGGGAGGGAGGCATGAAGAAACGAACAAACAAAAGAAAGAAAGACAGAAAGAACTATAGTATAACCTTTTTATTGTAATCAGCTGACAAACATTCCTTGCGAATTACATCGAGTAATTCAGATCTGCATGTCACTGTTACAATATTACATTTAAATTCACACAAAATATACACCCAAACACACTGCTAAGCAGATCATTTACAGACAGTACAAAACACCCCTGTGGAAACTGGCTGAAATGTGCAATAAGACTCCAACGTCCACTGGAAATTGTCTTATTTCCTAACCCTTTTAAGTTATTGGCTTTCTGACAAATCTTAAGCTTGTTGTCATTTTTCACCCCCAAGTATTTCTCTTTCCAGAGTTTTGATATGAATGTCTGAAATGTTCCAAAACAATGTCTTATCATTCATTACCCCATTAGTGCAAAATGCTCATTAAAGAGTCATTCTTCTCTGATTCCTGCATTTATACAGTCTTTAAACTATAGACATTGCTAAATTAAATATCTCGGTTTGTAATTATGAATGACAACATAAATCCTTCAATTAAATAAAAAATAACAAATGTTAAGATTAAACAAGAACAAACACCCACAAATGATAAGCAATAATTGTCAGACTCTCATCAAGTATTTCATTATCAAAATAAACGACTTCTAAATTCAACGTTCTTCTCAACAGTTGTTTGATTTGCTATTAAAGACTACATCATCGAAAACAAAAGTCACAAAAATGTCTGTGATATATGCTCAAAGTACTAATGGTAGCTTGATTTAGTCTTCATAGTTTGGTCGGTATAATCTTCCATAGACTTTAATAATACATCTTTGATTACTGATAAAAGTGACTAAAGTTTCTATAAGGAATCTCTTAGTCAAGAGCAAAACAAATAACTGTTTAAGAGTTCATTTCACAAAACATGTTTTACATTCCAATACACTACATTTACAATGCTTTTTTTTTTTTTAATGTAAACGCACACTTGATGGATGTGTGTGATTGTTAGCGTGTGTTCAGACTGTCGCAGATAAAAATGTGATAATTCCATGAATTCCACCTACTGATCTTTATATGGTAATAATAATAATGATTCATAGTTTGTCAAAATTATTAGCTTTAACAGTCTAACACATCTTTGATGACTGATAAAAGTGACTAAATTTTATATAAGGAATCTCTCAGTCAATAGCAAAACAAAAACCTGATGAAGTGTTAATTTCACATACAGCATATTTTTCCATTCCAATCCACTACATTTATATAGTTTTTTTCAATGTTAATGCACACTTGATAGATGGATGTGTGTGACGATTAACGTGTCTTCACAGCTTTGCAGAGGAAAACATCAGAATTCTATAATAATAATAATAATAATAATAATAATAATAAATACATATCAAAATGATTGGCCCTCCTGTGGAATTTGTATTCAAAGTTGAATATTTTCGAATATCGCCGATCACGCCGAACACACTTTTGCATTAATATGCAAATCTTTTGAATTATTTACTAACGGCAGCGAGCGTTTTTTGGGTGCTGCTTATGTGCCCTGTGCACCTTGTATTTTAACTGTGCCTTGCGTTTTTGTCATTGCGTGCCCACAGTTGAAAAAAAAGAGTGGAAAAAAGCATGTTACATCAGTAACATCATTTTCATTATCGGCGTCATTTTCATTTCAAGTTATCCAGCAATGTACGACTTAACAAATCTTGATTATCATCATATTATTAATTATTATTAATTAATTATAACAATAACAGCAACACTCGTGCACAATACGCAGCTGATTCAGTCATTGCCTAGTGACATAAAAAAAGAGTGCTTCTGTTTTTATTTTCACGTTTTTGAAACTTAAAAGTAAGGGCTCCTAAGGGGCTGATCACACCGAACACGCTTTTACACTCAAAAAACGCGAGGCGCGAAGTGCACTGCAATGTTTTTTTGTTGCTGCGTGTTGTGTGCAAGTGTTGGTGCTGATATTGGTATAACTTTAAAATGTATTAATATTGTTATATTTATGATTTGTAAAGTCATACAGCTCCGGAAACCTCAAAAACAGCAACCACTAGTCTTCACAAGTCTCTGTAGTCATCTGTACAACACAAACACTGCTGTCACCCCAATGGAAAACCCATCGATTCTCTTAACAATATGATTATGAAATGAAAAAACTCGACTGACGTAACACGCTTTTTCTGCTCAGAGATGACCTAAACTGCAAGTGCACAGTGCACAACTACAAAAAACACAAGGCATAAGCAGCTTGCAATACACTGGTGGCTGTTAGTAAACCATTCAAAAGACATGCCTCACAATGCAAGAAGCGTGTTCTGTGTGATCGGCCCCTAAGACAGGTCTCAAAATAGAACTCATGCTCACTTACAAAAGGGGCGACAATAGAAGAAAAATGCCCTAAACTTACTGAAAACGTCAGATTTTTCAGTGCGCCAGATGAAACTGGTAACAAGGACCAGCCGAGCAAACCGGAAAACATCTTAGCATGGATATAATAACTTAGTAATTAGAAATATTATGTTAAAAATGTGACAAAACAAATCTCTCTATTAAGTATTTACGTTTCACAGGAGGGCTAATGATTTTGACTTCAACTTTATATAGAATTCTAATATAATCATAAATCAGTGATTCTGCCATGTTTCTCACTGACAAAAGCAAATATTCAAACTTCCCGTTTTCAGGTGCAATAAACATGTAAAAATGATTTAGTCAACATGACTTCAATGCACCATGAGCATGTCAGCAGTAACAACTGCTACAGAGTGGAACAATCAAGTACAATCTCAGCTGGTTAGATCTTAGATTACAATGATTTTAAAGTGCTTATTATTTATTTATAACTTCTCTGGCACTAAGATGAAAAGTGTCTGAACATAAGTGCCATGTTCTGAAGAGACTTGCACCTGTCTGAAAGAGTCGAAGCTTTCGAGCTTTCTTCAGAGGGTATTTGAGGAGCTGATCTAGTCACAGTTATTGAAGTTATTAAATTGTCTGAACTTCTTAAATCCTGCTGTTCAAGTCATTGTCCTCGCCCACATACTTTTATTAAAGTGCTCAGAGTTTGCTGTTTACCTCAACAGATGGATTTAAAGTCAAACCTCAGAAGAATTAAAATGCAATACATCTCAAACATAACATTTAGTCAGTTCGGGAAAATATATTAAACCATTTATCAGCTATAAACGTCTCAATCTTAGTGCAGCTAGAGAGAAACACTAAAGAAAAGTCTGCTCAGTTTGGCTGAAATGTGAAAACAAATCCCAGGAAGCAAAAGCCAGATGGGTGGAGAGACGGGAAGCCCATGTTTTTGGAGTGTGGTGGTCTCAGCTGCCTTCATCCACCAGCTTGGCTCCGTTAATACCGCGGTATGTGACCCTGCTGGGTCGCACCAGAACCCCATGGCCAGGTCGGCAGCTGAAGTAGCGCCGGCTGCCCACAGAACCGTCGTTTTTCCCTTTCGGGCTACGCAGCTCCAGGCCCAGCCAGAGGCCAGGGGCAAATTCAGCTGTGCCAATGTAGCGGATGGTGGCCATCTCATTGGCGCTAATTAGCAAGACCTGCATGCCCAGGTGGAGTTTGACAGTGCCATCTGAGCCAGGACAACTGGTGTTGCCACCCACTCGAATAGGCCCTGGGCCAGCGCTGCTGTTTGCCCTTGATGCACCCCAGCCAGCACTGACTGTGCTCCAGCGGCGACGCAAATTATTGGAACGGTTCCTGAGGGATGACAACAGAAGGCAAAGAGTATTTAACAATGGGACACTAAAAGAATGGAAGGGAAGAAATACAGTAGAATGGAATGCGGAAAGTGTTTTCCAGCCATTAAAGTTACGTTAAAACCAAGCAAACCATTGATTTTCTTTTGAAATTGCCAATAAGTTTGATGTGTCAAATGACCCTCTTCCTATTGAAAAAAACTAAATTACACAAGTAATTTAGTTTAGTCATTTAACATTATTCTCACCTGCTTGCTTGACTTTTGCGACTTGGTTCTCTCTGTGTGGCAATGGCTGAGGAAGTGCTGAAAGTGCGGCGAATACCTAAAATAAACACATACGTCTGCTTTATAAAATGACCAAATTTCTGTGAATCGACAGTTTTGTGTGGAAAAGGAATGACTAAACTGTGTTCAGTCTTAAAAAGCTTTGACAGAGAAGAGGGAATCAGACAGCAGACAAGCGGAATGGCTCACCTGTGAAGGAATAGTTCATCCGAGACGAGGACAGCTCTGACAGACAGTCCACTGAGCCATGAATCCTGCTAGTTAAAACAAAGTGAACGTTCAGTATTACTTCTTCCACTACACTTTTACAACTGATGCACTGCCATAAAACTGTCAAGACGCATTATTTTACCCTTGCGTATTCTCTGTAAGCTGTCAAACAATAAATATATCACTTCAAAATAGTGACAGTCACATGGGTTTATTTTGACAAATGCTTGTCAAAACTGGCACAGACAATCTGATGTAAATATGTAGCAAACTCACAAACCTTTATGATCTGACAGAAAACAAAGAAAAAAAAAAGGAAATGATCTCCAGTGGACAGGTAAAATCTTTGAAATCAACATTTTTGAAGTAAGCATGAAATAACACATGGAACCCATTTTACTTCCGTAATGGACAGATGTCAGGTTAAATCCATGTCTATTGGGGACTTAATGGATTTTTAAGTATGGTTGTAATCTAAGTAGGTATGGTGCTGTATCTATAACAGAGCCAGACTTGAAGTCTGTGTAAAATCAAGACATTTTTTTTTTTTATTTAGGTGAATAAATGATGTCTAAGTTAATCCTCTAAAAAAAAAAAAAAAAAAAAATAGAGTTTGTTTTGGTTATCTTCAATCAAAATATGACCATTTGCTTCAGCATTTGTAGTGGTGGTTCTTCTGTGTTGACATCAGTTTGACAGTTTTAACCACAGTATTTTTAACCATGCCCCTTACTGTTAATTTGCAATGAGGGAATAATACTCAAAAAGAAAGGCCTTCCCCTCTAACTAATATTCTGTTACAGTTGGAAGTACATCAACATGTTAAAGGTACAGCTATGGTTTTGTTTTATTCAATAAAATATAAAAAAAAAAAAAAAAACACACTAGAAAAGCGTTATATATGGGCTGACTTTTTTTTTTTTTTTTTTTTAAATAACCCATGTCTGTCACACGTGATACAAGTGGATGAAAGCTTGAAGATTTTGAATCATTACAAAACAAACAGTGTTTTGAAGTGTGTTTGCGAGGGGTTGGTTAGAACATTAAAAACATTTTTTATAGCAATCACTTCCTGCATTGTTAAAGACACCTGTACGTGTGCCGATAAGATTAAAACTCAGGATAAACGGAGTATATTATTTTATTCATTTTTGTATGTCTTTGTTTAATTGTTGCCTGATTGATTGGTAGGTTATTAGGTGGTCGATCAATCTGTCATTTGGCTTGTTGGTTGGTTGGTTGGTTGGCTAACTGGTTGATTGGTTTGCTGATTTGTTGGTTGGCTGGCTGGCTGATTGGATGGTTGGCTGATTAGTTGGTTGGTTTGCTGATTGATTGGTTGGTGGGTTGGTTTGCTGATTGGTTAGTTGCTTTGTTGGTTGGTTGGCTGATTGGTTGGATGGTTGGTTGGTTGGTTGGTTAGTTGGCTGTTTGGCTGGTTGGTTGGCTGATTGGATGGTTGGTTGGTTGATTGACTGATTGGTTGGCTGGTTGATTGAATGGTTAGTTCATTGGTTGGCTGATTGGCTGGTTGATTGGTTGGTTGGTTGGCTAATTGTTTCTTGGTTGATTGGCTGATCGATTAATTGATTTAAACATTTAATGACAGCTTCAGTAGGAATGTAAGTCTGAATATCCACTGTCAGTATACATGTCAAGTGAAATATATTTAGCCAAATATTACTGTTCAATTATGAGATTGCATTCTTTTATCAAATAACCGCATTACATGGACAAATACATTACTCTTGTTTTGTGTACATGTGCTGGAGAGATTTTGCTAAAACAATTTTGTATGAACTGAGAATTTTCTATTTAACTGAGAATATTTTATTTATGTATGCATTTTCTTGTTTAATTATTAGTTGGTTGGTTGGTTGGTTGGCTGATTGGTTAGTTATTAGGCTGATTGGCTGGCTGGCTGGCTGGTTGGTTGGTTGGTTGGTTGACTGGTTGGCTAATTATCTGGTTGTTTATTTGTTTGTTTGGCTAATTGGTTGTTAGGTTTTTTTTACACTTTTAAACATTTATTGACAGCTTTAGTAAGAATGTAGGTCTGAATATTCCCAGCAAGCATATATATCAGGTTAAACAGATTTAGCCAAATTATTGCTGTTCAGTTATGGGATTGCATTTTTTTTTAATCATGGGTACTTAAAGCAAAAAACTTGGACAGTTTCCCATATTAGTCAAAGATATTATTTTAAACTCCTGTATTGCGCTACACAAAAAAAAAAAAAAAAAAAAAAAAAAAACGCATATAAGATAGAAAAACGCAGAGTAATTGAAAAATAAATTGAAGACAGAGAATTTAGGGCTTGTAATATGCATCAGGAAAGTAAAGATTCCATTTTTTCATTTGATTTGACTTAAAACCCCGATACTACATTAAAAAAAATGTGTGCAAGGACAGGTTGGGATCTCTCCATTGGCTCGGCTAGCACTGTGTCTGTGGCTGCCCTTAGGGTTAATTAAGAAGACAAAACGAAAGAAAACTTCTAGAACAATGTGCTTATCAGTCAGTCAGCTCCAGGAATACAATGAGCCAGAAAAAGAGGAGCACGGCACAGGTGAATGGCTCTGAATTAAGAATATATGATTCATGACAGATGGAAGGCGATACGAACATTGATCATTTGTTAAATAACCAGCTGGGGAATAAAAGCTGTAAAAGCTACAGGGGGACAAACGGGGGGCAGATCGTTGCTGATACAAAGGATTACAGGCATAATGGAAGACTGACTTAAATCGAATAAAAATAAAGAGCTTGGGTTTGAATCAAAAGAAAGTAAAAAATAAGCAATTTTACAGTATCTTGGTGTCAAATGAAAGAAGTAAAAGTCAAATATGACATTTGTTTTATTAAACATGCAGGGTTCCCATTCTATGACAAATTTAAGGACTTTTCCTGACAAAAAGCTGAATTTCCAGCACATCGCTGCACTTCTCCTTAAGTGTGTGACCTGATTTAGATGTGTCGTGTAATATTATTGCACAACACATTCAGACAAAATCTTTTTGAACAAGGTTATAATCGTTGAATATAAATAAATAAATAAATAAATATATATATATATATATATATATATATATATATATATATATATATATATATATATATATATATATATATATATATATATATATATATATTTTTTTTTTTTTTTTCTTTTTTACATGAGTTTGTTTGATGCTTTTTTTAATTTTAACAGTTTTGTTTATTTTGATCATTTAATTCATAAATGTTTTAAGCAGCGTTTCTGAAGGTTGTAGCTAGTTGAATTTAAGAATTTTGAAAATTTTTAAGACCATTATGAATGAAATAATAGACTTATAAAGGGCTAAACGCTAAACAATTTTCAAATGGCACAAATAGAAAAGATTTGTATTTGCCCTATCATATGTCTTATTATAATTGAATACATTTAATAATACAATAATAAATTAATAATAAAAAAAAACAAGCAAGCTCTACATGTACTGTCTCCATAAACTTTTTTCCCACAAAAACTTTCTTAAAAAAAAATAATAAAAAAATATAAATATATACAGTATTATAGGTTGGCGTAGATCATTTAAAAAAAAATCTAGAATAATCTAGATTTTAATCTACCCAAATAATGACTAAAAGTAAATCTTTGAGAACGGGTTTCTCAAGCTAGGTGGTGCATTAGACCAGGGGCTCATCTCCAGTTTCTAAAATGCATCACAAACTGTTTGAAACTGTTCTTTGATGATAATTGGTGATAAAAATAAATGATGTTTAGTAAGATTTACTTGTGTTTACAAACTGTTTTTTCAGTTAAACATAAATTTTGAGGCCTACACAAACCTACATAAGCTCGAAACAGCGACTTTTGATTACCTCAATCCAACTGAAGTCATAACTGAACTGAACAGAAATGGATTTAAGAAATGTGGAGTATGCATATATGTTTGTTTGTTTGTTTATTGCCCCTCAAGGGGAAATTTTCTGTTGACTCACCCAGCACTTCAGCAGGATCTGACACAATAACAATTTAAAAGAATAAGTCAACATGCAATGTGGCATTACTGAAGTAAACACCGCAATCAAACTATTACTGTCATGTAGGACTTTTTACCATTTTTTATGATCTACATGCATGGCTGTCAGTAAAGGTCCGCACACACAGGTCGCAAAAACATGGACGTTTTTTTCTTTCCATTCGGCATCCATTATTAAATTCCATATTACTCCCACTAGACTCCTTATTTGCGTCTAATAACCCAGTTTGTCACGGGGGCATGAATAAAATGTTCATGAGTGAAAGTGCCAAACTGCAGTTAAAGTCAACCAAATTGACAGGAAACTCGTACATGAAAGCACTTCACGTAAACACCTTAATTATACTATTGTCTATTAAGCCAAATAACTAGATTATTGATTTCCATGTAAGAGTGGTCAGTATGTCTTCGAAGTAAGTGAAAGATCCAAAAGGGTATCCTGCTGATTTGATTCAGAAGGGCCCTTTTTTTGTCAGACAGCTTACCGGTTTAATTTTCATTCATCGTCATTCATTTTAAAATGCACCCAGTCTGTTTTATTTGTATATGTTTTACTCAAACGCATAAACTCTAATGCTGCCTGATAGTTAGATGTGAAGCTAACATTAATCAGATTCACTCTAGTGAACTGCATCCATGTTAGCACATCACGTTTGATGTGGTAATTTCACAGTAAGAATACACACAGGTTCGAAGACGCCATTACCAGCCCACCACTAAAATATATACAGTGCTGATAAATTATTTGTCTAAAAAAAGCTGATTATGCCAGCAATTTTTTTAGACATCCCAACATGGTATCTAATTTGAAATGTCTTTCAGGACAAGGGCAGGGCATTAGCTTCTGCCGGGGCCGTTATATCCCTCATGCAGAAATGACTTGCAAATGTCGATGCACAATCTTATTAATGCTTCTGCACAGAAAGGTCGAAATGTCTGTTCGACAATCAAAGACACAGTCGGCTAGAAATAATCAAGCTAAAAGTCAGCGAGACACAGAAATAAAACTCAGTTAAGATGCGATTAGGAGCGTAAATTCTCTGCGGCGCACTTGCCTCTGAACTCGTGAGGGTGGAGCGAAGACTCCGTGTTTCGGAGGACAGCTGAAGTATCGTACTCCTCCAACTGATCCGTCATTCTTTCCGCCCGGCTTGTCCAACTCAATCCCCAACCAAAATCCTGTAAGGGACACACACGCACACACACAGTGTAGAAGGAGGCGCATTTTGTGAAATGTAGCTATTCTCTCGTCGACCTGAGCCTGGGTAAACAATCTCCAATCTGTCCTTTCTCACTACAGCTTGAGCCTAAACAAACGAATATCAAATCCTGCGATTTGAGTAAATCCAGTCATTCCTTTCAAAAGCTTTGTAATGCAAGAGCAAACAAACAGTTGCTTTTTAGTAAACAAAGCACAGAGCATAAAACACAGGGTGAGCGCTATTCTATAAATGTTCGAAGAGCAGATGAAAAGGGCAGATTGAGAGGAAGATGGATTTCACCTTAGAGCCTTTGATAGCCTATCAATAAAATTGCATGGATGGGGCAGATAAGATTCATGTTCTTTAAAATAAAAATAAAAAACACAAATAGAAAATGATTATCTAGTTCAGGGGTGCACAATCCTGTTCCAGGAGAGCCACCTTCCTGCAGATTTCAGTTGCTACCCATATTAAACACATCTGAACCAATTAATTAGGACCTGAACACCACGTGATAATTACAGGCAGGTGTGTTTGATATGGGTAGCAACTGAAATCTGCAGGTAGGTAGATCTCCAGGAACAGGATTGAGCACCCCTGATCTAGTTGAATCTTCACTTACAGGTAAAGGCACTTAGGTTCAGTTCCTCTTTACTAAACTGTAATAAGTAAATACTTGACTTTATTTAAATAAAATAATAATAATAATAATAATAATAATAATAAAAATGTACTTCTTAGTAAAATGTACTTCTTAAAAAAGTACTTCACCCAAAAACTGAAATTTACCCCATAATTAACTTAATATTAAGCCACCTTTAGTGTATATGACTTTTTTCCCTTCAAACAAACACAGTTGATGTGATTTAAAATTTTATCCTGGCTCTTTTATGATGTATAGGAAGTGGCTTTTATTTTGAAGTTTCCAGAAGTGCATAAATCTGTCATAAAACTAACACATCACTAGGGAGTGGGTTAATGTGTTTCTGTAACCAAAATATTCACAATTATCACACTATAAATAGGGTTGTGTATCGTTTGGGGTTATTTCGATACCGGTGCTAAATCGACACTCGAATCGGCAAAAAAACGTGCTGGATTAGTTGGCAGTTCATTCCGCTGTGGTGACCCCGAATTAACAAAGGGACTAAGCCGAAAAGAAAATGAATGAATGAATGAATGAACTTAATAAATCATGTATAATTATTGTTCTTTCTTATTTCATGTTGGTAAATACATAGCATTAACTAAAGAAACCTCTGAGTTGTCATGAGAGAAAAAAAAATGTTATCTAAAGACTTCTGCTAAAGTACTTCATATTTATAACTATTCATATTTAAAATACTAGTGCTGTTGAATGATAAATACACAAAACTATTTACAAATACGTATTTACATTTACACACAAATTGTATTTCAATGTATTTACTTATCTATTTTAATTTTCGCGTTATTTTATAGACATATTGTGCATAACAGTGAGTCAAATGCAGAGATCATTTTTTAAAGAAAAGAAGCCATCCCTAGTGGCATGTTAAAATGGCGGTGAGAAACTGACATATTCAGATTCAAAAAAAGTTCTGATGTGTTGCTTAGCTTTATTAAAAATCATATGTCACATGCATCATTTATCACGTGCATGTATTTTGTCAGTTTCCCTCATGTGAACATTGTGCACAGCAAATCAAAACTGGTGCTTTATTTTACTGCTCTCCAACTATGCTTTGTTTTCCAACAGATTTAGATGAAAATGCTGCACTGCCTGATACATTAAAATGCCTTTCACACAAAACTCAGAGTTGAGTTCAACAGCACTCAGCTGTCATTAATTAGTGAACTGGAGAGTCTGTTTGAGATTTTTTATGGCAACAGTTCAGTCACTCTAGTTTCCCGCACCAAGAACCAGCTGCATTCTACAAATACAAATATCCAATTGCATTTTAACAGATAAATTGCACCTAATCAATCATTATTGAACTATGTATAATAACAACAACAACAACAACAACAACAACAACAACAATAATAATATTATTAATAATAATAATAATAATAACAAAATTATAACAATAATAATGACAATAACAACAATAATAACAATGACAATAATAATAATAATAATAATAATAATATTAATAATAATAATAATAATAATAATAATAATAATAATAATAATAATAATAATAATAATAATAATACAAGCCACAAGCAAATTATACAGTAATACCTTAACTCATTTGCACAGTGGCTTATTCCGCAAATCTCACTCACGAAAAGTCAACCTTCCAAGAAGATTTAAGCCTATTCAAAAGACATAATATTGAATAATCACTGAACCGGAACCCTGACTATACTTGTTTCAATATACAACTGAGTCAATATTCACAATTATGCACAGCATCTAATCTTTATCAAGCTTGTTTTACATTCAGCCAATCTGTGTGAAAGACAACTAAGGCAAGCATTAATGCTTCATGAAAGAACTGAGGTATAGAAAATGTTGGCAGTCCATTGCATTTCATTTAAACCTACACTAGCTAGGTTTTCATCACCCTGTTTTAATATGCATTTTGAAGTATCACAAAAGAAACCAGTCATAGAAATGCAAAATGTCAAATAAAGATGCATTAATTTTTAGTTTTTTTAAGCTTACTTGAGGTGGATTTGGGCATTGGGGTGTGTGTGTGTGTGTGTGTGTGTGTGTGTGTGTGTGTGTGTGTATGTGTGTGTATAATTGCACTTAATTAATTGTATATATATAATTGTTTAATATGCCTATGTTTGCCTGTTAAAACAAAAATTATGACTTTTTTGATTCACATGCTGGAAATTATTCTGTAAACGTGTTCTCATCACAGTTTATTTTTTTCTTATGGGATAAAATAGTTATCCTATTCAGTTATGTGTCAATACTTTCATGTGCATTTAAAATGTATGCGCAAAGTGTTAATTATCCTACTGCTAAACCATGGCTTAAAGAATTGATATTTCCTCTGCACTTAGATATCTTATGATCCAGATATCTTTTAAAAGGCAACATCGGACAATTTTACAAGACACAATGTACTTAACTAAAAAGTTGTTTTGATAGTTTACTTACAGTTTACTTATAGGCTTAGGTTGCTATGCTCTTTTTTTTGTTTGTTTCAAGAGTTCACACTTAGATAATGCTAGACTATGATAGCAGGTTTGGCCTGCTGTCCTGGGAGAGAACCCTGAGCTCGAAGATAGATGAGCCCAAGGTTCCTGCCTGGTCAATGAGCATTAGGAGGGATAAGAGATCAGGTATTTCTTGAGAGCCCCCAGTTTAATTTGTTTTACCTATACTTTGTTTACTATGGTGGTTCTAATTGATTTAGTGTGTATGCATTAAGTGCTTGTGACTGACTGTTATTATAATTTACTTTTGTACATGTTTTTAGACTGTGGGACGAAACCAGAGTACACAGGGAAAATCCTCGCGGACACGGGAGAACATCCAAACTCTGCACAGAGAGTACCGACTGGCTCAACCAGAACTTGAACCATTAAGTGTTGCCCGATCACAGAATTGAGGAGGAGGGAGGAGGGAAAGATAGAGGGGAGGTTTTCTAAAACAAAGACAGGGAATGAAGTTTAGGCAGGAAATTTATAGTAGTTTTGGAATGTTTCGATAGGCTAGCTAATGATAAGCGATGAGCTGTAGTCAATCATATCATGTGCTCATCTCAAAATAAGTTTGTGAAACTTTACTTGTTTTTGGAAGTTTACATGCATATCAGAAAAATTTATCCTTGAATTTGTTATTTTAAATCCATTCAATGACCAAAAAAAAACTTACTTGACAAGCAAAATCATTTGCACATCTTGGCATTTCTTGGCATTTTTTTTCGGCTTAATGCCTTTATTAATCTGCGGTCTCCACAATGGAATGAACCGTCCATTTCTTAATGTTATAGTACACAAAATACATTCCTTGAAATTCATTTATCCATTTCTAAAGCTGAACAATTGCTTGTAGAATGTAGATAGTATAGAGATAGAGTAGATATTGTACCGAGATAGAGATCAGTAAACACAATTCCTGACTATAATTTTCTGTAGCATATTACATTCTAACGCCTGCATCCCATGAATATAAGGTATCAAATTCATAAAAGGATTTCAGATCAATTTCTTTAAAACATTGATAGTTTGTTTACTTTTAAGCCACTTCTGCAAACAATTCTGTAAAATAAGCAAAGAGCCCCACAACTCTTTAAGTGTCCTTGAAAAATATCAAGTGTACCTTAAATGGCAGTCAATGCAATGTCTAACTTCACAGTGCTGAAGAACTGCTGAGCTCACCTGAGTTCCACATCCATTAAGCGAATAACCTTTACACGGTATACATTTTAAAACTGCCTCATTCAACTTATAGACCTGAGAGTAGCAGACAAAAACTGCAAGCAGAATAACAGGTAAAGTGTGCGTTAAGCGAATTTGAGTGGCTGGCCTTTTCCTCATTTATTAAATGTTTGGATTTCCATTGTGTGATATTAGACGCAGTGGAACATTTGCGCTGCTACTGAAATATGGCTTTAATTCATCCAGAGGTCTCATATAAAGGAGAGGGATCGAGGTACAATAGCAAAGGAGTAGCCATTGAATTGCTCTAAATGTGCAATTAACCCTGACACATAGCGCACTTCACAGGGATATCAGGTGAATAGAAAAGCAATAGTGTCATACCTGGAGCAAAACTGGTCTTGCCGTAAAATCGGACAACTCCTGTCCTTTGTCCCACCACCAATACTCGCTCACCCAAATGCACCTCCGGGCTCTCATGTGCTGTGCTGCTTGCTAAAGGGGTTCTACTGCGAGCAATGACTGAAAAATAAGAAGGAAAAACAGTCCAAGAAAGAAAAACTATTGCTAACTATATAATACCTAGAGGTCAACTGATGTGTCAGTTTTGCTGGTTAATCGGCATAGACAGTTGATTGTTTGATTGAATGTTTTTGCAAAAATATTGTGTGTATATATATATATATATATATATATATATATATATATATATATATATATATATATATATATATATATATATATATACATACACATATAGACATATATATAAAGGGTGTCACGATCCTCCAAATCCTCGATTCGATTACATTTTCGATTCTAAAGTCACGATTCGATTCGACTTTCGATTATGAATAATTAATTAATTAATAACGAATTAATTATTTGTAGCCAACCGTTTAAACTACCTGACCTGCATGGTCTTTGTTTTACCCATAAACAAATCATACAGTAAATGAATAAAGGTAAGTTACACACATAATTACCATCTGTCAATCACTTTTTCTGCGGGACTCGTGAGTAGGCAGTGTTCTGTGTCGTTATAATGGCGTCGGTAAAAAAGGTGCACAACCAACAGGAACCAACCAACAGTATCTGAGCTGTTCGCTAAAATGACTAAGTACAAGTGAGTGAAAGATTGAAGCAGTCTACTGATCCTCTGAAGGCCTGGACCTGCTGTCTCGAGCGCATGACTGTGTATGTGCGTCTGTGTCTGTGTGTGAATGAGTGTGTGTGGTCAAGCGATGTGCGTTTTCATCAGTAGTGAGGAAGGAGGGCTGCTCAGAAATGCTACACGCCACTGTGGATGTCAAATCGTTGTTCAAAAATGCCATTTAAAAAAAAGAAATATTAGAGTAAACAGGGCCTGATTGTGTACTTTTCACAAGCGTATTTGCAATGGGGGCGGGGTGGAGGAGCGCGAGGCCGGTGTTGTCTATCGGACGAACCCTAATACGTACATATTAGAGCTTGCAAACTGTGTTTTTTTTTTGTTTTTTTTTTGTTTTTTTTTTTGTCGACAACACGAACATCGTCAACATAACTCACTGGAAATCCAAAATGCTTCCACACCGGCAACTTGATTGAAATAGGAGAGGGTTTAAGCTCTGTCGACGGGTCACCTGCGTCTGCAGTTTAACAAGCACTTCAACAAGCCTGTTTTATTTCCTGCTTGGCAAGCCAGGCTGACGTGACATGGGGGCATGGCAGCATTGACGATTCTATTTTTTGATTCGATAATCGAAATTAAGCATAAACTTCGATCGATTTCGATTTAAAATCGAAATCGTGACACCCTTAATATATATATATATATATATATATATATATATATATATATATATAAATAACAGATGTTGAAGTTTTCATTCGCATTGTATGACAACACCTTTTGTATATATACATATGATGTGAAACAGAAATTGGCATGAACATTGTGAACACATCACCACATAAACAACAACACAACACAACTTGTACAACAAGCAGTGAACACAACAAAAAAAAAAAAAAATTGCCATCATTACTACCTGGTTTTGACATGGGATCAGAAGTGCACACTAGTTTCTGCTATCCTTGTTTAAGCTACATGTAAATTAATTGAAGCTCTTGTTATTTAAGCACTTAACATCAAGCTGTATGTAAAAGGAATTTACACTTAAGGTTTGAGAAGTGCCCTCGTCTGAATGCCTAAATGAATGTAATGATGCGCAAATTAAGCCTTGCTTCTAATTGGTAAAATTCAATTATGTCCAGTAGCTGACTTGACGAGTTTTCAATTGGTTATCTATTAGAATGTAAACATTTGAGAAACGATGTGTTGTCTATAACTGCCTCAGTGCAAACTTGTGGATTGCCTTAAAGTGAAAACACCTTAATCCAGCTGTTTAATATTAATAAAACAACAAAAACAAAGAAGTCACTCATGCTTTCGACTGAACAGTGGTTGTAACTTCAATAATATTTAACCTTTAAGTTCGTACCTTAAAGCTACTAGATACTGTACCTGGAAAACTTGAAAGACACTAATTTAAGTAGTATATTTGCTATGTTATTCAATTACCATTATAATTATTTTACACTAACACCAAACCGCACCAAATTGTGACCCTAAAGTCATGAGCAATATGTACCGATGCACCAATTACATATACACATGTGCGCACTCACACATCTAAATACAAGCATTTACACTACTGCATATGCACACTCACACCTCTCCCTTCGCAGCTAAAACAGCTTCAACTCTTCTGGGAAGGCTTCAGGAGTGTGTTTATAGGTACTGAAGACATTCTTCTAGAAGCGCATACATTTTTATCTCATCTTTAAAAAAAGACAATAAAAATGGATATTGCATTAAGAAGAATCTTTCTTGGGTAAACAACTTTTGACTGTGCTGAGATTGTCTTTGCCCAGTGTGTTTGCAACCTAATCCCCAATCAGAGTTTGTTTTGCACATTCATATTTGCAAATACAAATCCATTAACTATTAGGGTAGATCATGAAAAAGTAGAGCTGCAAAAAAGACATACTTGAGTGTGGGGTGGAGGTGTGTGAACGGGATGGGGCAGGTGTAGATCTGGTGCTTGGAGCAACCCGCTCCTGCCATGGATGCAACGGTGGTCTTTGACGTGGGAGTGGACGTGGTGGACGTCTAGAAGTTTGTCTAGAGTCCAAAGAGGAAGAGGAAGTGGAACAACTGCGTGAAAGAAGACCTGTGTGGACAGATCAGAAATGACAGAGTAAATACATTGGCACTACAAACATAATCATTATTTATTACACGTGGTTACTAACCACTGAGCCACCGTGTTGCCCGACCAAATGAATTGAACCGATTAATTAGATCAGTTAAATCGTTTAATTAAAGATATATATATATTTTTTTTTTTCTTTCAAGCTGTTTTTACATTGTTTGCTGAGTGAAGAAGAAAAAACCTTTAAGACATATCAGTCATAATTGCGTTCAGACAGAAAACAGTCATGTCAAAGTTGTCTGCAAATGCTTAACCAGAACAAGATAAAAAATAAATAAAGAAAAATTAAAATAGTCCTATCTATAAAACAATAATTCCAAGCTGTATGATTATTAAATAAAATGTATCGTAATGATATTATAGCCATATGCTCATTCTGGGACATTTGTGAAAAAGAGAAAAAAATAGGTAAAGTCACAAACTGGAATTTTATGCAGCACATTTGTAAATGGTGTTTTTCAATTTTTATTTATTTATATTTTTTTAAGTGCAAGGAAAAAAAATGTGTAAAAAAAAAAAAAAAATATATATATATATATATATATATATATATATATATATATATATATATATATATATATATATATATGGTGTTGTAACAATATGTTGATGCTTGAGAAAGTAACATTTTTGCTTTCTTTAACATTTTTTTCATGTTTTAGGATGAATATTTTTTCTTGTTCAGATTAAGCATAAAAGGCTGTGCTAATTGTTATTAATGCTAATGTTAATTTATCTAATTAAAATGTTATTATATTATATGTCATTTTATAACATTTTATGCTTTATATAAACTATCGAATTATAATTATGCCCCATAAATTAAATTAAGTATTCGCCCTTTAAGGCCTAATATTACATTTAAAGTCTTTAAAAGAAACAGACGATGACCAAATTAGTTTAATAAACACTGAAAAGTGTTTCACTGACTATGTAAACAAATAAATATATTTCACATTTAACATATACATTTTTTTATAAAACACACACCAACACGGAGAGAACATGCAAACTCCACACAATTATTTTTCAACAATCTCAAATCGCCTCACAGCAACATCGCTGGTTCAAGCCTCGACTGGGTCAGTTGGCATTTCTGTGTGGAGTTTGCATGTTCTCCCCTTGTTGGTGTGGGTTTCCTCCGGGTGCTCCGAGTTCCCCCACAGTCCAAAGACATGCGGTACAGGTTAGGTAAGCTAAAATTGTCCATAGTGTATGTATGTGATTGAGTGTGTATGGATGTTTCCCAGTGATTGGTTGCAGCTGGAAGGGCATCAACTGCGTAAAACATATGATAGATAAGTTGACGGTTCATTCCACTGTGGTGACCCCAGACTAATCAATGGTCTAAGCTGAAAAGAAAATCAATGAATGAATCTCAATGTCAAGAAATGCTTCTAAATCATCACATTGACACACATCTCAATTTTGTGTGGTGTAGCATTATTTAGTCGACATTGATTTCATGTGATTTTGTCTTTCTGGTGTTTCTAGCTGTCAATGGAGCAGTCTGGCAAAATGACAAAGACAGCTGATCCTGATTGGTCCTCGTGCATGCATTAAAAATGCTGATTGGCTCACAGATAGAACCTTATAGAGCCAAGCTACAGTTTGACTTTGTGGATAAAACCTTTTTTGTTTTTTAAATGAAAAGTCTTAAAATGTAAACAACTCATAAAAACACATCATATAATGTAATTTTGTCATTTAATAAGAATATGTGAATAACTCAATTTTGACAAAAATGTCAGATAGAACCTTATAATTCTAAGGTGATGATTTGTATTCAGCACATTGTGTTACCTCTTATATGCATGAAATTAAACCTGAGCTCAACCCCAAAAAGAACCGGCAATTGCTGCTGTCACCTCCTATAGCAAACTCTCAGTGAAAATGACTGACTTTTTTGGTCACTTTGTCACTGCAAATTGATGTCAGCATGATTGGCCCTTGATGAGCAGAGTTTTAAAAGGGCAATTCATAATTGCAGGAAAAGCATCACACAAATTAGCAGTAGATTTATCCAACTAAAGTTTAAAATGTCACTTTAAATGGTCAAACCGATTAAATAATTAACCAGTGATTATCACACTGAATAATTAGCGCGGGAAGCAGGTGAGAAAAAGCCTGAAAAAGAAAAGTTATATATAAACGGAGCATTCATGAATCTGAGGTCTGAAAATATTTAAAGGTCATGTGACATGTTATGAGAACGCTCTGATAAAACGTGCTTCCCGGCTGACTTAAGACTTGCTGAATTACAAACAATATACTATTGGTTGAACAATAAAATTGTAAATGATACTGAAAAAGGTGATGCGGTGACGCAGTAGATAGTGCTGACGTACAGGTGGGTAGGCTAAATTGTCCGTAGTGTATGTGTGTGAATGAGGGTGTATGGATGTTTCCCAGAGATGGGTTGCAG
>NC_141037.1:52847500-52860000 GCF_052040795.2 Danio rerio | reverse complement strand
CAGAGCTTGCGACACGTGTTATTGCGACACGTAATTTTTTGAGAGCTGCATGTCAATGCACGGACGGCGAGGGCTGTGCGTCCACGCGTAGGCTGCACCATAGCATACCAGTGCATTTGAGAAGAAGTTGCAGAAGTTTGCAGAAGTATAAATTTGCCTTTTGCACATACCTCCAACTGCGTGCTCGCCATTGTACTATTGGGCGAAAACACAAGCATTTCTCATGTCAGATTGTCAACTGTACAGACAAATATCGCAAATAATAAAAGGTTGGTCAATTAAATTATGCTACTGTAGGTTTATTCAGCTATAATTCTCCAGCATCGATAGCAGAACCGTTAATATCAGGGCTTATCGATACTTCGCTTTGGTCTTAGCACCGATATCGATAAAGTACAGAGTTTCGGTACCCATCCCTAGTTTTGACTCAGATTCTTCTTTTTATACAGTCTTATTATATTTTTGTCTGAAGTCACTTTCACTAATGGCGACATTTCAAAGCACACCAAAATACGTTTGTATATTTGAAGTGGTAATATACACTCACCAGCCACTTTATTTGAAACACCTTACAGGTACCGGGTTGGACCCCCTTTTGCCTTCAGAACTGCCTTAATGCTTCATCGCATAGATTTAACAAGGTACTGGAAATATTCCTCAGATTATGGTCCATATTTACATGATAGCATCATGTAGTTGCTGCAGATTTGTCAACTGCACATCCATGATGCCAATCTCCAGTTTCACCACATGGTGCTCTACTGGATTGAGATCTGATGACTGTGGAGGTCATCTGAGTACAGTGAATTCATTGTTATGTTTAGGAAACCAATCTGAGATGATTCATGCTTTATGACATGGTGCGTTATACTGCTGGAAGTAGCAATAAAGATGGGTACACTGTGGTCATAAAGGGATGGACATGGTCAGCAACAATACTCAGGTAGGTTGTAGCATTGAAACGATGCTCATTTGGTACAAATGAGCGCGAAATGTGCCAAGAAAATCTTCCCAACACCATTACAGCACCACCAGTGGCACGAACTGTTAATAAAAGGCAGAATAGATCCATGCTTTCATGTTGTTGACGCTAAATTCTGACCCTACCATCCGAATGTCGTAGCATAAATTGAAACTCATCAGACCAGGCAACTTTTCTTCAATTTTCTATTGTCCAATTTTGGTGAGCCTGTGTGAATTGTAGCCTCAGTTTACTGCTCTTAGCTGACAGGAGTGACACTAGGTGTGGTCTTCTGCTGTTGTAGCCCATCCGCTTAAAGGTTGAACGTGTTGTCCGTTCAAAGATGCTCCTCTGCATACCTCGGTTGTTCATTCATTCATTCATTTTCTTGTTGGCTTAGTCCCTTTATTAATCCGGGGTCGCTACAGCGGAATGAACCGCCAACTTATCCAGCAAGTTTTTATGCAGCGGATGCCCTTCCAGCTGCAACCCATCTCTGGGAATCATCCACACACACATTCACACACACACACTCATACACTACGGACAATTTAGTCTACCCAATTCAACCGTACCGCATGTCTTTGGACTGTGGGGGAAACCAGAGCACCCGGAGGAAACCCACGCAAAGGCAGGGAGAACATGCAAACTCCACACAGAAACGCCAACTGAGCCGAGATTACCTCGGTTGTAACGAGTTGTTATTTAAGCTACTGTTGCCCTTCCATCAGCTCAAACCAGTCTGGCCATTCTCCTCTTACCTCTAGCATCAACAAGGGATTTGTGCCCACATAACTGAAAATCCCAGTAGATCGACATGTTCTGAAATACTCAGACCAGCCTAACTGACACCAACAACTATGCCAAGTTCAAAGTCAAGTGTACCTATTAAAGTGGCCAGTGAGTATATTTTACATAAGGTTCATAGAGGTTCATTGCATTTTTTTTTTATCAGTTTAGAATAATTTTGTTAATTTAGCTCATAATGTAAGGTAGAGGACGTCCTCTGTCTCGTACATAAGGAACATCTGCTATATTTGTTTCACATACCTGAATTTATTGTATTATTTTAATAAATTTGAATAAATTATATTACATTTTATTTATTTATTTATTTATTTATTTATTTATTTATTTATTTATTTATTTATTTAATTGACTAGGGTTCAGATTAAGTTTTTACAAATGAGATAAAATAACAACTGCACCAATGCTGCTTAAATTTAATCAGACCTTACAGATATCTGCCTTTCATAATTTGCAAAAATGACATCCACTTTTAAAAATCTGTTGGTCTGCACAAGCTACTGCATATTATCTAATCATGTGTAGTGACATTTCATTTAAGCCTATACAAACACATTTTGAAGTCACAGCTGTTCAAAAGTGTTTTTAATAATGTACAACAAGAAATTGTGCATAATGTTCGACACCGCAAAACAAAAGCAGCAAAATCATTAGTATCATACACAAGGCCCACACACAAACAAAGTGCCAGCATCCACTGGAGTGTTACGACATGCCATCCACAAAGACCCCTTAAAATGCTAATATATGCACAGTGAACACACCAAAACAACCAAGACGGTGTCATCCCTGACCTTTTCTAGCATTATTAAGAATACACGCTTCAATATTAGCACTGGCATAAATCTCTTAGCAGAAATTACCAAAGCAGTGAAAACAATCCTAATCTGCACTAGATCACATGTCTTGCTGGGGGTCTAAAGATATAAAATGAAACCAATATGTCATTGGAGATGCAATGTGCCACTGAAGTGTGGTACAGTGGTTCCTATTAAAAGCAGAATATCTACGCCTCTAACACCATGTTCTAACTACACACAATGCAGTGTCGCAAAGTAATAAAGGGTAAATTTTCCATGTTATAAGCTATAAGCTGTTGTCATAACCATATGTGATGGTGAAGCACAACATTTCTATTTTAGAAACCGTTTTTATTTTTGCGATGTCGTATTTTAGGTGACATTTATTGCCATACTAAAAGCCGCAGCAGATCATTTATCTAAGGTCTTGAAAAAAAAAAACAATAAAAACGTAACAATAACATTAAAATTAAAAAATTTAACAAAAATGTTAAATAAGTGAAATATGTGTTAAATAGATTTAAACCTCTACCATTTAGTTGGTAGTGTAGCAGTTGAATTTTACGTCATGTTTGGGTTTGATGCAGACAGCCAAATTGCTTGTTGCCGAAATCTTGTCGCGTAGTTAGTGCAATTATGGTAAAATCCTGCCGTAACTTTTTGCTGTATTTAAAAAAATAACAATATGATAAAATGTATGCAGTGTGTAAGAAACAGCTAGCTGTTTTAAAGACAAAAATTTTCACAACAACTAATCATCTACCATTTATTAAATAAGCATTACTGCATGTGTGCTGATGGACTAGAGTGCACTGTGCAGTCATATAGGCCATTGCAACCATTCCAGTGCAGCGAGTGTGCAGCCATTGCATTGGAAGTCCCAAATTAAAGTCCCAAATCAAAGAACTTTCCTGATCCCATAACCCATTTCTATCTCCAAATCTGCTTTCTGTCTAAATATTATGCAAATAAAGGCAAAAACACCAACCAACCAACCAGAGAGCCAATCAGCCAATCAATTAATCAACCAACCAACCAACCATTCAACCATTCAACCAATGAGTTAACCAACCGAACAATCAGCCAATTAATCAGCTAACCAACCAGTCAACCAACTTACCAGCCAATCAGCCAACCAACTAATCAGCTAACCAGCCAGCCAACCAACCAATCAGCTAACAAAACTTCTAATCGGTTAACTAGCCAACCAACCAATCAGCCAACCAAACTAACCAGCCAACCAACTAGCCAACCAGCAAACCAGCCAATCGACTAACCAGTCAACCAACCAATCAGCCAACCAACTAACCAGCCATTCAGCCAACCAACCAACCAGCCAGCCAACCAATCAGCTAACCAACCAGCCAATCGGCCAACCAGCCAACTAAACCAGCAAACCAACCAACCAACCAAACAGCTAACCAACTAACCAATCAGCCAGCCAACTAACCAGCATATCAGACAAGCAGCCAACCAACCAATTAGCTAATCAACTAGCAGGCCAACAAGCCAATCAATCAGCCAACCAACCAGCCAACCAATAGGCTGACCAACCAGCCAGCCATACAACCAAACAACCAACCAGCTAACCAACCAGCCAATCAGCCAACCAACCAGCCAACCAACCAAATAAAAAAACAGCTAACTAGTCAATCAGCCAACCGACCAAATAACCAACCAAGCAACATATCAGCCAACCAACCAATCATCTAACCAACCAACCAATTAGCCAACCAACTAAACAGCCAACCAGCTAGCCAATCAGCCAACCAGCCAATCAGCTAACCAGCCAACCAACCAACCAATCAGCCAACAACTTACCAGCCATTCAGCCAACCAACCAACCAACCAACCAACCAACCAACCAACCAACCAACCAACCAGCCAATCGGCTACCCAGCCATTTAAACCAGTAAACCAAGCAAACAGCTAACCAGCCAATCAGCCAACCGACCAACAGACCAGCTAACCAACTAACCAATCAGCCAACCACCTAACCAGCATTTCATATTAGCAGCCTACCAACCAATCAGCTAACCTACCAGCCAATAAACAAACCAGCCAACCAAATTAACCAGCATATCAGCAAACCAGTCAACCAACCAATCTGCTAACCAACCAACCAAACAGCTAACCATCCAATCAGCCAACCGTCCAACAAACCAGGAAACCAACTAACTGATCAGCCAACCAACAAACCAGCATATCAGCCAAACAGCTAATTGGCCAGCCAGTCAACAAACCAGCCAGCCAGCCAACCAACAAAAACCAACCAATCAGCTAACCAACAAGCCAATCAGCCAACTACCCAACTAACCAACCAATATATATTGATCCACTACTATGGTCTAGGTTAACCCACAGCAAAAATGTTGACAGATTAAAACTGTAAGGTTTGAATTGTAAGTGATCGTTCTTTTTTATTCAAACTAAAATATGTTTTGCTTCATGAGTAAAAAAATAAATAAATAAAAATCTGCTAGACAGCGATACCTTAGAAAACATTAGTCAAGTTTAATGTCTTTACAATGTCAGAAACCAAGAATTTATGAAATAAGAGTTCAAACCTTTACATACACATATTAATAAAAACATATTTCAAAAGCATACATAATCCTAAAGTTATAATCTGAAAAGTTAAAGTTGATGGAAAATTGCACATTTTTCTAGTCCTGTTGCAGTTGGTGGAAGACATTTAATTAAAATACTTTTAATAATCATTCTGTAATTAATTATTTTTATTAAAAATGCAATAAAAGTATATTTTTGTTTGTATATTGTCTGTCAATAGTAGTTCTTCAGAATAATATTTTTTGTAATATATGATAATAATTATATTATATAAAAATGGAATCAACAAAAAAAAAAAAAAAAAAACACCAAAACAATCAGCCAAGAAAATTGCACTTATGTAATAAAATAATAAAAGATTATTACAAAGCATTATGGTTTTCTGAAAATATATCCAGTATTTAATTATTTTATTTTGGTCCAATACTATGTATAAATGTAAAGAATCTCAAGATGTAGAGATTTGAGAAGGGAAAAAGAAACAATAGAAGAGATATGGGGTTTGAACAAAATATGGACATGATAGACAGTCACACATTACGGTTTTCATAAGTTCTCGGGCTTACATGAATAAATTTATTTCTTTTCAGCAAAACATGCTGCAGATGTCACTAAAATTGTTTTTCACTTTGAACAATTAAAAATTGACTTTGCCATGCTGAATCTTGAGGACAAGCTATTTTGGCATCATTAAAACAAACTTGCATAAACTGCATTGTGAAGAGCTAAATTAAATGAAGTATAAAAATGAAATGAAAATGAATAATAAAAGTCCAAGAAATCTGGTTCAGTCAGTTTTAATTTGGTATGTTGAATGTTTTAAAGATGCTCAAAAAAAGAGCAACAACACAGCAGAACACTGTCAAAATTGACAGACGACAAAATGAAGTAAAAAACAAGTGGAAAAAGTTGACATTTAAGGCTTGGTATGTAATCTAACAGCATTAGAGAGAAAAGAAAGGCATAGTTTGATGCTATCCTGACTGAGTGTGACATTCTTTTGCATTTTGATCCTTGCAGATCGCTAATAAAAATGCAGATTGGTCCTTGCAGATCGCTAATAAAAATGCAGATCGCTAAAGAACTACAAATCTGATAGTACATGGACTACATATCCAGCCATGCACAGCTCCCACACACTAGTTTCCTATACCACTGTATTTAAATTCCATGCAATCAGTTCATATCAATCCTCCGGCTGTAATCAACGGAATGAGGAACCGATGTGTGTGAGCGGTGCATGACTGGATGTAGTCCATGCAACAGCGTATTTGTAATTCTTTAGTGTCTGAGTTTTTACCAATGATCTGCAAGGATTAGATCGCTGGTAGTTGTGACAGGAATCATGGGAGATGGCATCATCATTACATCTTAAGGGAGTCCTTCTTTTTTCTTTTTTTTTTTATAAGAAAATAAGAATTGATTTAACTTTAAATGTCAATAGGCAACCATTCAATCAACTGCGTATTGTGAAAAAGCACTGCTGTTGATATTATTAGAATTGTAATGTTTATTAATATTGAGATAATTAATATTTGTAAAAGTCATACAGCTCCGGATACCTCGAAAAACAGTAACCATCAGCCTCTCCTCTGTTTTTTAAGGTCTCTGTAATCCTCTTGACAACACAAACACTACTGTTACCTGAACGGAAACCCTGCCTCTGCTTTCATTTGATTAGAGAATGAAAAAGACACAATTGACTCAGTGCACGTTTTACGTTCAAAGTTGCCTTTCTTTAACTGCAGGCGCACAAAGCACAATGGCAAAAACGCATGCCACAGCAGGGCACATAAGCAGAATACAAAATGCTGTAAACTATCCACCGGTTCCATGCAGTCTAAAAATGCAGAACTTATTTAAGTCTCGTAGGCATTTCTCTGTTTTCTATAAAATCAAACCTGAAATTGAAGGTGTGTGACATCATTAGCATGGCCTCACAGAACACAATCTGTGACACTAGTTAAAATTACTTATATTATTTCAGATGTTTTGAAAAATGTTCAGAAATATAAGTCATCAACATATTTGTTAATGAAAATAGAATAATTAATAATTGAGTGATCATAACATCAGTGGTTCTCAGTTCCTGTCCTTTCACTGTCCTGTCCTGTTCTCAGTAATAGTGTAACAGAGGCCATCTAGTAAGGCAAGGCAAGTTTATTTATATAGCACATTTCATACACTGTTGCGATTCAAAGTGCTTTACATAAACAGGAATACAACAAACAAGTAGTGGAAGTTGATTCCAGCAGCAAGGGCCGTAGTGGCTAAAAGCCGATTCACCCTGCTTTGATTTAACTCTTGGAATCTATAGTTTATATGTTCTTAAAGATCTGAGTGATCTGTTATGCTTGTATTCAGTGAGCATATCTTTAATGTATTGAGGTCCTAGGCCACTTAGTGATTTATAGACCATAATACTTTGAAATCTATTCTGAATGTTACTAAGAGCCAGTGTAGAGACCTGAGGACTAGTGTGATGTGCTCTGATTACCTGGTTCTGGTCAGAATCCTGGCCGCAGCGTTCTGGATAAGCTGTAACTGTCTGACTGTCTTTTTGGCAAGGCCAGTCAGGAGGCCGTTAAAGTAATCCACCCTGCTGCTGATAAAAGCATGAACAAGTTTCTCCAAGTCTTCACTGGAAACAAAGCATCTGATTCTTGCAATGTTTTTTAAATGATAGTATGCTGATTTACTAACTGCTTTGACATGACTATTTAAACTCAGATCTGACTCTAGGGTCACACCAAGATTCTTGACCTTATTTTTTGTTGTTTGACCTTTAGTGCCAAGGTGCGCATTCACCTTGAGAACCTCATCTCTGTTCCCAAACGCAATCATTTCCGTTTTCTCTTTGTTTAACTGAAGAAAGATTTAGCACATCCAATTGTTAATTTCATCAATGCATTGGCAGAGGGTGTCAATGGGGCTGTAGTCTTTAGGCAGTAAGGCTAAGTAGATCTGAGTGTCATCAGCATAGCTGTGGTAGGATTTGGTTCTTTCTCATTATTTGGCTCAGAGGGAGCATATAAAGGTTGAACTGGAGAGGTGCCAAAATCGAGCCTTGTGGGACTCCGCATGTCATGGGTGTCCACCTCGACCTATGGTCACCTATACTGACATGGTAACCTCTCTCTTCAAGGTAAGTTCTGAACCATTTGAGGACCGTCCCAGACAGCTCAACAGTTTTACAGCCTATCCCGAAGTATGCTTTGATTGACAGCACTGATGCAAAATGCAGCACTGGGTTCCTGTCTTTGCGCCAGGCTGTTCTCAGCAATAGCTTAGTTACAATCGAAAGGAAATTGAGACGGTTACACAACCGCATAACACAAAAAGGTTTACTTAAAGGTTTAGAGAGGTAACAAAGACACTACTTCTTTCCCCTCATTCTTTTTCGAGACAAATGACTTGCAGTCTGTTCAGACCGATGTGAGAACTGCTCATTAAAGCTTGGCTTCAGTGGACAATCAATCAACAGGCAACGTGGAAATCTAAAGCAGTCCACTATTCAAATCGCCACAGGAATAGAAAAGGAAAAAGAAACACCTTGAAACGGCACTGATTAGAGGACAACATGGAGCCGTCGCTTCTACTGCGCTGGTCCGAGAAGGACAGTGACATTGTTAAAGTGTCATTATAAAGACAATGTGTTGCCTGGATATGGTCAATGTGAGCACGTTGAAGATACACGCGGAGACATTTTGGTAATTGGGTGTTTGAATGTGCGTCATATTTGAAGTCTGTCCACAAGTGACTCACAAGTGCCCTACAGAGCACGGTTTCTGTTGCCTGCCTTGGATGTGCATATTAGTTTTAATGTGCACAGCATGACTCAACCCTAAATCCTCTAAACCACAATGAAAACAAAGAAGGAGAATGGAAAGTGTGTGAAGGGGCAGAGATAGAAGATATCTCTGATAAATAATAAAGAGGTTTAGAAAAAGAAGAAGAAAAATAAAATCTGGCAGACAAAACAAAGCTGTTTATTCAGTATAATGTGCCTTTTTTTTAAAGATATCTTTTTGGACTTTTAAACTGTATGCCAGAATTTATTAAAAAGACAGATCAATTACGAAAATATTCACAAGGAAAAAAAAAAAAAAAACAGTACATTTGTTTTGCTGTTGTTGTGAATCTCATGAAAATAAATGTTTGGATTCTCTTGCATGAAAATGTAATTATAAAACCAGCAATAAATACCAAGTAAGTAACCCATATATTGACTGACTGGATAAGTTATTAAAATTAACTAACGCTGTGTACATTAATAAATAAATGGATTTATTTATGTTTGCTTAAAATCTAACTAATTTTCCTTATTATAAACATATTGATTATATATATATAATAACAACTGTATGTATGTATGTATGTATGTATGTATGTATGTATGTATGTATGTATGTATGTATATATATATACATACATACATACAGTTGAAGTCAGAATTATTAGCCCCCCTGAATTATAAGCCCCCCCTGTTTATTTTGTTTCCTCAATTTCTGTTTAACGGAAAGATTTTTTTTTTTCAACACATTTCTAAACATTATAGTTTTAATAACTAATTTCTAATAACTGATTTATTTAATTTTTTGCCATGATGACCGTAAATAATATTTTACTAGATATTTTTCAAGACACTTCTATACAGCTTAAAGTGACATATGAAGGCTTAACTAGGTTAATTAGGTTAACTAGGCAGGTTAGGGTAATTAGGCAAGTTATTGTATAATGACGGTTTGTTCTGTAAACTATCAAAAGAAAAATGCTTAAAGGGGCTAATAATTTTGACCCAAAAATGGTTTTAAAAAAATTTAAAACTGCTTTTATTCAAGTCAAAATAAAACAAACAAGACTTTCTCCAGAAGAAAAAAAATATTATCAGACATTCTGTGAAAAATTAACTTGCTCTTTTAAACATCATTTGGGAAACATTTTAAATGAGGGCTAATAATTCTGACTTCAAATGTATATGGCTTCCATATATATATCTCAGACTAGATTGGGTGCAGTAAGACAGGTGGGGGCTCATCCGGAATGACAGTGAGATTTAGGGGGGTGAGTGTAAGGCCGTACTCACACTATGTACAGTTGCATCGAACCGGGCCAAAGCACACCTGTCCCCCTCCCGTCTCCCCCGACGGCCCTCACTCACATACAATCGGGCCTGGGCACGCTTACGTCATCGCTGCTGCGCGGTTCAGTGAGCACTCTCGCTCAGCACAGTGGAGATTTCTCTAGTTATATTGTTTAAGTCGTATGATATGCAGTGACATGCAGTCAAATATTTCGCCAAACAGTCCTTAGGCATGCAGTGACATGCAGTCAGATATTTCGCTGAAGAAAATCTGCCACTTTTGACGCTCATAAACAGTCATAAAGTCCTCGTGCTGCAGGAATGAGGAGGTCTGCTGAAGGTGCGCAGGTGTCGTGCAGTGAGGGGTTTGCGTATTTAATAAACTACGGCAGTTTGCGTTCATTGAACAGTAAGATTGATTAATAAATCCATATGAAACAGTCCCTTAAAAGTCACGTCTTGCTTTCAGTTACAGGCTTTGGCGTGTTTTGCCCTCACACTACAAGCGTACCGCACCAAAGCCCAAGTGTACCGCACTCAGGCCCACCTCTTCCAACCGGGCCAGGGCTGGCCAAGTGAACTGTGCCTGAGCCCAATTCAGCGCACTCACACTTCTCAAACGATCTGGGAAATGGGCACGGTTCGGATAGCATAGTGTGAGTAGACCCTAATGCAGAGTTCAGACTGCATGATTTTCAATATGGTTGCGTTACAGATGTTTTCACCCTCCATGACTATCTGGTCTAGCGTTTTGTCTCTGCTATGTTTACACTGCAAGAGGGATTGGTTACAGCGATTTTAATACAGCATGACTTAAAAATTGAAAGAATCGTCAAATAATATGTCTCTGTCCACAAACTACGTCAACCAAACACGCGCAAGAAATGACATGGAAACAGTGCGAGGTCACGTAGTATATCTTTTATTATTAACTACATAATAAGAAAGAAGCCTTTTTACTTGTTTAGTTGAAATTTGAAGTAAACATATTTCTAGCATATAGATCTTTATTTTTTTATCATTATTTTGTACTTTTTGATGCAATTGAAGAGTTGTGTTGCAAAGCGAGATATATACATTTTGAAAATGTTGGTTATTTGTCATGATTATTTAAGACACTAACAGTCAAGTTCATTCACAATTTTTGTACAATTAACTATTACTTGAGCTCAGTGAACGCCAGGAACACAAATAATAATAATAATAATAATTAAAAAATAAAAAAAAAATAATAATAATAATAAATAATAATAATAATAATAATAATAATAATAATAATAATAATACAGTTAACAATATAATTAAACAAATTTCTCTTAAATTCCTTTAAGCCCCCAGACACAGAAATATATAAAGACAAACAAACACAAAAAATGATAAAAAAAAAAAGAAGACATGGTGAAAAAGAAAGTGAAGAAAGGGGAAATAGAAAATAATTTGTCGTATTACAATGCCTTCGGGCCTCTTCATAAAAGTGCTATTGCCACACAAAGCTATTGAGATCCATATGTCTGCATTTAGCTGTCTGACTGAACAATACCTGAGCCCTGGAGGAAAACACAGTGGAAATGCTTGTCTTCAAGATAACAGGTAAACACATCAACAATTTTACACCAATATGCAGTAAAGACCACACATCACTCAGCAGACCCCACAAACAGAGAAAGAAATAGCCTCAGCAGTGTAACAGAGAGAATCTACCCTTTATCAGCATCAGTGCACTTTAGTGGAAACAGTAGCTCTCTCTGTAGATGTAAACTATGAAAATCAAGTGTCTCAGGGGGATCAAGAATATAAAGATATGCTATACATACTGTACTTTAAACCGCTAACATTAAAGCCATACTGTAGTTCACCCAAAACTGAAAATTATGTCATAATTTACACATCCTTTACTTGTTCCAAGCAAGTTTCTTTCTTTCTTCTTTAAACACAAAAGAATATATGAAGAGTTCAGATGCAAAAGACGCTCAGCGCCACTTCCGCCAAAAATAAGATAATGACATTGAGTGAATGGTTTAGGCTAGTATTATACCATCAACAAATAGATTTGCTTCTGATCATCCAAATCCCAGCGTCAGAGCACTCAGAAATAAGTTTGTTGACAAAAGCCACTAAACACCACTTGCCTTTGACAGCAAAAGCCGCTATAGCAATAGTCGAGAACCAATCGGCGCGAATCGAATCGTATGTTTTCAATGTAGTAGAGCGCTAAAGAGCCGGCTTTATGAGATGTTTTATTCCACTTTCAAATTGGATTTTAAAATACAAGAGTTTG